>NC_056627.2:288661309-288763809 GCF_002870075.4 Lactuca sativa | reverse complement strand
ACATCCCAGGCTAAAATCATGGTGTGTATATTCTAGTCATCCCGAGCTCTTCCCCTTGCTACCGGAAGTACCTGAAACCAAAACTGAAAACTATATGCACGAAGCTTAGTGAGTCTCCCCAGACTACTACATATCATACACATAATCACATAATCACATAGTCACATATCATGGGCCTTTCCCGCTACATCGGGCCCCGCCTGACATCATACTGAAGTCTGGCATTGGGCCCCGCCCAACATCGGACTGAAGTTCGACATCGGGCGCCACCCGACATCGAGAAAATCTCTATATACACATAATCATGTCAACAAATACCCACAAATAATCATATCACATAAATATATAAACATTCCTCGGGCCCCGCCCGACATCGGACCGAAATCCGGAAGCATAAAAACATTCCTCCGGCTTTCCCCGGAAACATATAAAGCATCAAACCTGAAGTTCTTCACTAGCGCACGACTTGAGGTTTATAAACTATTGTGTTGACATATTCTGTGCCCATTCCAGTTAAGGTTGACTTTGCATATGAGTTCTTAGAGTTCTCAATTGGTTGCACAACAACTTGGAAGCAATGACAGGCCTTTGAGCTACCAGATGGCAAGAAACTAAGATTGAGTTCAGTCCATATGAGTTTGGATTTGTCATTATTCTTGTCTTGTGACTATGGTTGTGACAGTTCACATGGATAAGAACACATACACCATTAAATCTAAGTGTCATAAGGTTTCTCTCCGATTCATGAAAATGATGGTGAGGAAACACTTTCACTAAGTAGATTTTAGCTAGATAGCAGTTGTGATATTTTCATTCTCAAAGTCGTTAGTGGAGCGTGTGTGGTTAACCAGCACACTAACATGGACTTGTGAGAAGTGTCAAAGGTCTAAACAATCAAGACTATGATTACGACATCCCTTTTCATAGTTTTTAAAAATTGTTTAGACACACCTGTGAGCTATCTAAGATAAGGTGTATGATTTTGATAAAGTTTTATCAAAGCAATCTAGTATCAGAAATCTGACCTTTGGTAAGAAATTCAATAAAATATTGATTTCTAGAAGTCCAGCTGATTTATGAGTACATATCAAAGCTAGTGGGAGCATAAGTGTTATGCTAATAATCATCATGTTAGTGGGAACATGAAAATTATGATAAATGTTGCAAGTTAGCAATGTTAATTATATAAAACAAAAGTTTCAATTGGGAAAGAGTTGTTTTGCTATAATTAAAGGAGAGGAAACTATACTTCATCTCAAATCTAAAAGCTTAGATTGAGGTTTTAATCGTATTTAGTCAAGGATATATATATATATATATATATATATATATATATATATATATATATATATATGAATTTCATGTTGGAATGGCTCAACATAAGGAAATTCTGTATATGGGTCCGTTATTTGCGATCTAAAATTCGATTATGATTACGGCATCCCTTTTCATAATCTGAATTATGAGAATCTGGCAAATTGAAATGGAAATATTATAGCAAGAGACTGGTTTAGTCTTTATGTGACACATCATGAATTGTGTCCCAGATGCTTCGGATATAGGATCGATTACATGTACTATATTCATCTGTTCTAAAATTTTCCAAATGCCTGAGGCATTAAGAAGGGAAACGGTTTGCAATTGGATATGACTAAAAGGATTAAACAATTGTCGAGGACAATCTATGGTTTACCAAAGATTGGTTGTCAAGGACAATTGGAAGTATAGTCATAATTCTGGAAGGACCATATTGACATAATCTGTAAGGAGGCAACTGTTGTTCAGAAGTGATAGTCAAAATGGAGTCTAGAAAATGTTTCAAAGTTAGAAATTATTCAATCTGTGTAAGATTAGGAAACTTAATGCAAGAAGGATGTTTCCAAGGAACTGATCTCCTTTGGAATGCTCTGTAATGGTTGTTGTCAAGTCTTTCTGACTTTGTACATAATCATTACAAGAGGATCAATGCATGTAAGTTTAGAATCTAACAGATTTCAGTAAATGGTATGAATTTGGAATCTAACAAATTTATCCAAGAATGGACGACATACCTGATTCATTAGATCCATGAATACGTCCGAGGCATTGGTTAGTCCGAACGACATCACTACGAACTCATAATGTCCGTATCTCGTTCGGAAGGCCGTCTTGGGAACATCACTCTCTACGACTCGCAGCTGGTGATATCCCGACCTTAGATCGATCTTGGAGAAGTAGTTGGCTCCTTGGAGTTGATCGAATAAGTCGTCGATTCGGGGTAGGGGGTATCGGTTCTTTATGGTAAGTTTGTTGAGGTCTCGGTAGTCGATGCACATCCTGAACGATCCATCTTTCTTTTTCACAAACAACACGGGTGCTCCCCATGGCGAGAAGCTCGGTCTGATGAATCCTTTTCCAAGTAGTTCATTCAGTTGGCTGGATAGCTCCTACATCTCTGTCGGGGCTAATCGATAGGGTGCTTTGGCTACTGGGGTAGCTCCGGGAACCAGATCGATTCTGAATTTGACTTGCCTTGCGGGTGGTATTCCTGGAAGGTCCTCGGGAAATATGTCGAGAAAATCGCATACGTCGGGCACCTCCTTGACGTCCTGGACTTCGCGTTTCACATCTACAAGATGTGCTAAAAACGCGTGACACTCCTTGCGTAGGTACTTCTGAGCTTGGATACTGGAGATGATACTAAGAGTGGTACTAGGTTTGTCGCCCAAGACAAGGAAGGTTTTGCCGGTTGGCAGATTAAGGCGAACGGCCTTATCGTAACATAAAATGTTCGCACGATGTAAACTCAGCTAATCCATGCCAATGATGACATCGAAACTCTTAATCGAGACTGACATGAGGTTGATTTGAAAGAGATTATCGTTTAGAGTTAGGATGCAGTTTAAATATATCTCCTTAGTGCCTTCGGTTTTCCCGTTGGCCATTTCTACTATGAATGGTTCACTTAATGATTGTGGTATTGGTTTTAGCATGCCTTTAAAGTCGTGACTCACAAAACCCCTTTCCGCTCCACTATCAAACAAAATGCATGCATACGAGTTATCGAGAAGAAACGTACCCGTAACAACAGTAGGGTCCGCAATGGCTTCATCTTGTCCCATTGCGAAAACTCGGCCCCTTCCGCCGGTATTCCTGTTGTTTGCCTTCGGGCAGTCCCTACGGTAGTGCCCTGTGCCTCCGCACTCAAAGCAGGCGCGACTTATTCCGGTATTAGCAGTGGGGGCGGATTGTTGGGTTGGCTCTTTGCAATAGCGGGCTGTATGACCCTTCTTATTGCACCTGGTGCATTGAAGGTCACGGCAGAGACCGTGGTGGTGGAAGTTGCACTGGTTACATTTCGGTAGTTTTCCATTGTATGAACTTGTGGGGGCAGAGTTGGTAGGTACAGTAATAGCGTGGGTCGCTACCACTTGTTGTTTCTTGGGGTTCTCCTGGAGGGTTTGTCCCCTCCTCTTGTTCCAAGGCTTACTCTGGCCCTGAGCCTCCGTAGGTGGATTTGTGGTTGCTGCAATGGTACTCTGTTTCACTCCGTGGTCGATGAGGCGCTGAGCCAGGCGTTTAGCGCTGTTGTAGGTGATAGGGTTGGAAGCTAGGACATGCCCTTGAATCTGGGGTGATAACCCCCAAATGTACCTTTCGACCTTCTTTGATTCTGGGTTGACCATGGTAGGGCACAAAGCAACGAGATCGTTGAACCTAGCTGTGTAGGCGACTAGATCGGATCCGGCCATTTTCAAATTCCAGAGCTCCTGCTCAAGCTTTTGCACTTCGCCCCTTGGGCAGTATTCTTCCAGTAGTAGAACCTTCAGTTCTTCCCAATTCATAGAGTTAGCGACAGTGAGCGTCACTGAATTCACATGGCTTTTCCACCAAGTGAGGGCTCGATCTATGAAGGTGCAAGCAGCGAACTTAACCTTGCTTGTTTCTTGGCACGAGCAGATCTCGAAGACTGTTTCGGTCTTTTCGAACCATTGCATTAGTGCAATGACTCCTCCACTGCCATTAAAAGTCTTTGGTTTTGAGTTGGAGAACTCCTTGTAAGTACATTCCCTTACATGGCCCTGGCCGATACCATGATTGGGATGATTCGTGCTGCTTCCTGTACCTCCATTTGCATTGGAGTTTATTTGAGAGAGGGCTGTTGCTACTGCTGCTGTGATAGCAGCCTGGACCATTGCCGGATCATAAGTCAGTGGTGGAGGTGGTGGTGGGGTTGCGTTGGTACGTGCTGATCTACGAGGAGGCATCGCGCTGCCAAAAGAAGAATGAGATATTATAAGTTTCGGTGGTTGCGAGTTGAATGATATTGAGTTAACTACCTTAAATAGATTAAGAATTTGGTTTGGCCAACACTGGGTTTTGAGCTTGATTCATTAATAACGTTTGAATGGATGTACTTATGAATTGAACAGACTACACATAATTAAATCAAAAAGGAGATATGCCCTATATATATTAAACATGTAGTTGTGTTACATCCGAGTTTAGAAAAAACTTTTTGACCTTTCTAAAGGTCTCCGATCATAGAAAGTTTTAAAGAAAATAATATTCTTATCCGAAGTCCTAATTTATAACAAAATTTGAAATCCTGGCAAGCACTATTTGCGACGTAGGTTGCGTTTGGAGCTTGACTCCGCATCTGATTGCTTCGATTCCATTAGACGCCTATCAAAAGCGGCTTGTTGCTCCCTTAACTCGGCTAGGGCTGCAATCATCTGTGCCTGAAATGCCTCAGATTGGAGTTGGGCATGGTCCTGAATTCCATCCAGCCTACGGATGTCGGAAGCGTGGACCTGCACTTCTATGTTGATCTCGCGGATCCGGTTGGCTTGAACTCCGGATTGATAGCATTGGTTGGCTAGTTTGCCAACCATGACCGGAAGTGCTCGGTCTGCCGATCCCCCGCCTCTGACATCATAAAAGTCTCGGCACATACCGTAGGGAGGGCGCAAGCTTTGTTGTTGGCTCCAATGGTGGAGGTGACTTCCCCACACAGGAGTGGGTCCTTGGAAGTTCCTCACATGGACAGGAGGTTGTGGGGCCGGTGGATTGATAACCTCTGGCTCTGAATCCGTACTAGAGTCATCTCCCTCATCCAATTCTATCGGCTCTTCGTCTTCTTCGGAATCTTCTTCGACCCATCCTCCATTACCTTGGTTGGGAAAGTAAGGGTCATTGGGGTGATGGAATCCAGCCATTTAGTCTGTACGAGAATAGGGTTAAGAATTGACTATAAGCTAGAGTACATGAAATTTACCCTTAAGTTTAATAGCTGATGACAACACAAAGACTCCCTTAGAATTATGTAATGATGTGCTTTTGGTAGGTTTTAAATTTGTTGTCCATTGCAGACACTCCTTGGCATACGTTAGTCGGCTCTTGGACAAATATAGTTGATCAGGCTATATTCTTCCCAGTTATGATTACATGTCCCAAGGCATACCCGCGCTGCACAACTTATTTATAATACTCCTATATTGTTTTAATTATGATACTGACCATGTTATTACTATGAAATGAATGAATGCCTACTTTACAAAAACTAAATAAATTTAATTTTAAAAGTGTGACTCTTACTCAGAGTGTTTTTGCCCAGTTGTGTTTATAGTTGTATACCAAAAATGGTTTTGATATACTTAATTCACTATAAACGATGCTCTGATACCAATCTGTCACACCCCCAAACCAGAATGGCGGAAACGTTCGAGGGCGGAGGACGTCATATTCAGTATCATAACAGTTCATAGAAAGGAAAGTACACACCACCATACATATTAAGGTTTCCAAAATGTTTACATAATTGTATTCGTTACATGTTCAAAAGATAAATACATAAACATCTTTCAAAAGAAGTAATTAACGTCAGCACGTTAATCCTCAAAAGTTGATTTCCAAACCTGCTTAGCGGTTCCCTGAGAATACAAGTTATTTCAAAGAAAAAGTGTCAACAATTAAGTTGGTGAGTTCATAAGTAGTGTTTTGAGAAAATATACGCCATTCGAAAGTTCATGTATGTTTTCCAGAAAACGCGGTATTTTCAAATGAAAAGAGTTATGATTCGTTGGGTTGAAAATGAATGTATTAGATCCAGGAAATCCCATATTTTCCCTAATAGTTGAGATATGATTTGTTGTGCTTTCCAAGAAAAACCCTTATTTTCTTATAAAAGTATGAAATGCATATGAATGTTCGTGTTATAAGTTGTAGATAGTTGCACCAAGAAAATCCCTTATTTTCCTGTTAGTTGTTTGTTTTAGGTGCAGGAAAAACCCTTATTTTCCAAACATAACTGGCAGTCTCTAAGACCGAAAATCGCAAGCAACCGACGTGCTTAAAAGTTGTGGCATAGTTTTATATAATAAAGCTATACGAAGATCGCACTTGTTAGATGAAGAATAGTTTTAATAGCTACTCGTTCATAAAAGCATAATACCATAATAATTGTATATCCGATGAGTTTTATAACCATACTAAACATAATATGCCTGTAGCGACGTTCTTCAGGCGTCGTAGCGTTATGACAACTGTCACCCCAAAAGACGGACTGTAGCTAACAGTCAGGGCGCGGGATCATGACTTCCCGTATAGATCTATACACATTTGACACGTTCTCCGTACGGGAGACTCTGGTTATAGACAGGACTTGTAGCGATACCTTTTATCAAAAAGGCAGTGTTTGAAGATGTACACGTCTCATGGATTCTCAACTAAGTCTGTATTAAAGTAGTAGTTTTGTATGCAAAGTTTATCCTTTTTCACAATATTTGAAAAAGCATAAATCATAAGTTTTTAGAATGTATAAAACGGTTTAGCAACGAAGAATACTTTGGAATTTCTAAATACTTTGTATGAATCTAGTGCATGCGAAGTATGACAAGAGTTTTCACATGGTACTACTAAATCACAAGTGATTCATTTGATAAAAACGAGTAAAGTGAAATTCTATGAAATACACAATAATAACCGTATGTTTACTTGTATTCCCCCCCTTAAAGAGTATAGAAAGCATTTAAAAATGTATTTAAAGAGTGTTTGCAGGGGTATGAACTCACTTGGAAGTTTGAAGATAGAGAGATGGAAAACCGGGTAGAGTTTCGTCTCGGGAAGCGGATTTTTCTCGGGATTCTCGGGAATCTCGGGAGTAAAATCGACCTTCGGGACTTCGAGCAAAAATGACCAGGGCTTCGGGTTTGAACGGGCATGGAAAACGAGGTAAAACGCAAGAGAAGTGAGAAGAAATGAGCAATTTTTCCGGAGACCCTCGCATCCCTTTTATAGGGGGTCTGAGAAGCCTCGGTACGCGGGGCGTACGCTCGTACGCGTACGTCATGCATGAGCGAGTCCTCGACTGCCTCGGCTTCGGATGGGACGGATCGGATGGGACGGGTCGGATGGGGCGGGTCGGTAGCTTCGCATAGGGGCGACGTGGACGGACCGAGAACAAGGCCTTCAGGTACGCGGGGCGTACGAGGGTACGCAGCGCGTAACCCGGATGAGGAAGCTGACTCTTCCTTCGGATATTACCGGATTTTGATATAAATTTATATATAATTTATTTAATAAATTTCAAAAAATCATATCTTCTTCATACGAACTCCGTTTTCGACGTTCTTTATATCCACGCGTAGGTGAGACTAAGATCTAAAACTTTCGTTTAGATTCCTTTGGCAAATTCCGAAATTATTTTTATTATTTATTTTATAAATCGTCGTGTTTAAGGAATTTCTTTAAAAATTCATAACTTCTTTATCTGACTTTGGTTTTTGCCAGACTTTTTACCGCTGAAATACCATTGTCGAGACCTTCGATTCTCGTTTAGGTCATTCCGGCCAAAAGTCGTTCGATCTCCGATTCGAGATTTTAGTTGTCTGCTGCTAAGCTGGACTTGGAAAAATCTTAACTTCAACATACGAAGCCGGGTTTGGGCATTCTTTTTAAGTATGATCCCGGTTTAATGATATTAAACATAATAGGAATTTAAATAGATACCTTTTGGGCATTTTATTATCAAAGTAAATTTTATTACCCCAAGGTGGTTACAATACGTGACTCTTTAGGTCATTACAAAGAGTTGAAATATCGGGTTGTTACATAATGTCTAAGTCCATAACTGTAATTGGTAAGACTTGACCCAACCCGGCATGGTCCATTTGGGTTGCATGGCATCGTGCATTTGGATAGAGTATAATGAGAGAAATAACACTTAAGGTTGGTTAATATATTATAAGTTCTAATATATTAATAATATTATTTAATTAGTATTGATCAAGAATTAATCTAGGATTAATTAAGTGATCAAAAGAAGACTAATTAAATATATGGGTTGATTGTGTAAATCATCCATACTTATATAGTGGGCTAATGCTCCATGGATTATCTAGTTGGGCTAAAACCCATATAATGCTTCATGGATGCTCCATGGTGTTTTTGTACCCATGGATCATGGAAATGAAAGGCCATGTCAATTAGGGTTTACATGGTGTAACCCTAACTATATATGCATCTTATTTCTTGACCAAAATTGGCACTAGTATCATTCTAGAGAAGGGCTAGCCGATTTCAAGTGTTCTACATTTCTCTCAAGGTTATTCCAAAAGCAATTGATGTTGTGTGAACCATTTGAGGTGTCACACTTGGGGCACTAGGCACTCAAGCTTCATGAAGACTTTCTACATCAAAGAGGTACGTATTCTATCTTGTTATATTCGTTGTTTTGTATGCTAGATTAGGATAATACCTTGGAAAGTTCATATTTGCATGTATAATAGAGAAAACATAGATCCAAGGTATTTAGGGTTGCATGTACACTTAAGAGTGTTAGAATGCTCAAAACCTTATAGCTATAACACACCCCATCATCCTATCAAGACCTATACAAAAGAATGCCTAGCCCAAACCATAAAATAATAGACCATCAATCTCCCCCTTGGTTTGTGGCTAGCATGAACTCAGGTCTTCATTCTTCAGGAGCTTTGGGCAGCTTCATGTCATCTTTTCCCATGGATCCCTTCCATAGCTTTCCATTTATGATAGAGGCGACCATTCTAGTGAATTCCTTCGCAGCAACCTCCATGACATCTTTTCTGCAAATACTTTTGTGACGAGCTAGGGTTCGAATGTCTCTCTCCCTAAATCTCAGAAGATCCTTTGCGCAGACGAGTCCTAGAACAGTGTCCCTGTTTTTGAACTTGATAGCTGCAGTTGCTGTTTCGTCATCAAAAGTCCAAAACTCCATATCATCAAGATATCCCTCCTGAAAATGTTGTGGAATGGGAATCTCTTTGACTTGATTGGTAGCAGGCCACAACATGATCTTCATTGGTCGGTTAGTCTCAGGATCAAGAATATATTTATCCTTTACAATCATGGCTTTTGTTGTTTTCATTGATGGGAAATTATCCCGAACCTGTCTGATCAGGAACTGATGGAAATTCGTAGCGCTTTAATTATTAGAGGGATTGTGGAATGGGGCTCTAGAGAGTTCAGAGAGATCGACCTTTGTCCATTAGTGAAAATCATGGATGTTTTTTGTAGTGTTCTGAGTGACTAGAATTCCTCTTAACCACCCATAGCTTGGACTCAGGATCATAACCCCACATTCTAATCCCAGAGCGATCTCCATACTCATCACCAAATTTTCGTTTTTTAAGATCTGTCACTGTCAATTCAGGATCCTTTGACTTCCGATTTTCGTTTGAATTCTTCATGAAGAGCAACCCTTCGCTTTTGTTGGCCGTAACAGTCCTCTTTCCCTGTTTGATTGTGATGCGGGCTCTGCTGCCTTCAGGTTCCTTTTCAAATCTGTCGACAATTGTAGTTGTTCTAGGAGGAGGTGGATCAACTGGAAGGTCGCCTGAAGTAGATTGTGTGGGGGCCATGGGAGGATCCTCAATTCCGTGCGGCTACTGAAATAACGCTTTAACTTTATTCCCGAAGGCATCATATAGAACGTTCTTCAAATTGAAGTAGAAGTTAGTCACAGAGCCAAGATTCGTCTGCAAATCCTTAATCTGTTTAGATTTCTCTTCATCCTTTTCTCTAAGCACTTAAATGTGAGAAGTGAGTTGATCCATTTGAATGTTCTTTTCAATCAGTTCTTGACTGAGAACACCAATCTCTTCTCGAAGTTCTAACATTGTAGACTTGTCATCACCTGAATGCTCTTCTCTGAAAGATATACCTTTGCCACGAGAGGAAGAGGTTGGACTGTGTTGAGCAAGGTGCTTGGCGAGTCTGATAGAGGCCTCATCAAGCAATGGTCTTGTTGGGGAATAAGTTGGAATACTAAATGGTCCGCCTATCTCAGGCACGGTACTTGGACCTTCATGGGATTGGAGAGGTGGTGTTGCAACAGTTGTGGTGATAATAGTGGCTGAAACAGGTGGTGACTGGTTTTGAGTGAATACTCCCTACCTCAAATTCTGATCCATTCCTTGTACAGGAGGCAGAGAGGTTTATGCCTGTGTCGAGATAAATGTAGGAGTAGCAGAGTCTAGGGGAGGAATGCTTGAATCTGTATCCCGTTGACTTGAATTTTCTTCCATTTGGGTAGACGAAGGAGGCGTAGGATTGAGAGTCTTCTTTGCAGCCCTAGTCTTGGTTGCAGTTTATGCAACTTCATCAACCTTTTCGAAAAACCTGTCAAAGAGGTCCAGATCTGTGTCAAGTTCAATTTCCTGTTTAAAATTCAAGATGAGGGGAATGGCAACATTGTCAAGGCCTGAGAAGTCCATATCATTTAGAAATTCGTCATTTCCTTCATGTTCTTCTCTATCTCCAATAGAATCACTCTCATCTTCCACAATCTGTATCATATCATGTTCTGATGCAACTCTGGCCACATGAGATTTTAAACCTCCTTCAATTTCAGGTTCAGAAATAGAGATGACCACATCGTCAGTCTCTGTAGGACCAGAAGATTTGTTGTGTTCTGACTGCTCATTCTCCTCGGCAAAGATACCAAATCTGATTAAAGGAAATTTCCCTTCAAAGTTGAGCTTTCCTGATCTCTTTTGCTTCATTAAACCAAAAGCACTTGGACCGACTGACTTGATATCCAGGGTCTCTCCTTTCCTTTCAATCTCAGGATACATGACGTTAAGGATCAGTTGGATAAACCTTGGATACATCAGAAACTTGTCAGTTTTGTTTCCTTCAACATTCAAAATCATCTCATGCAAGATAAATTTAGGAAAATTAAAGTTTACTCCAGAGGCCAAAGCAGTGATGTCACCAGTATTTGCCAGAGATATCTCGTTAGCACCAGATCTGCGTCCTGAAATACAGCTCACAAAAACATGAGCCATATATTTCCAACAAGGTGGCAATAGCTTCTTGTGGGTTGGTGGAAAGGTTCATTCATAGCCCATTTGTCCAAGAACTTCCTTAATCTGGTTATCATTAATCTCTCTTGGATATTCATGCTTATCATCGATTTGTAGGGCTTCTCGAATGATGTCTTCTGTGACTAAAACTTTCTTTCCTTGTATATATGCCTCAAGATATTCCTCATCGTTATTGTTCCTCTTTACATAACGCTCCTCCAAAATTCTTTAATCAGACATTGATAAATTGTTGGACTGAATGTGAGAGCAGAAACCAAGCAACATCTTCTCACACCATCAACAATAAATTTGAGATCGAGATGGCCCATTGGAGGATCTTCTAGTAAGATGGACAAGTTGTGCACTTTTGCGAACTCAGAGTCTTCCATGATTTTCTAAAAATAAAAAAATATAAACAACACATTAGAAAAATCAAGAGATTTAAAAAAAATTAAATTAACATTAAATACTTATTAGCTGCACACGAGTCCAACCGCACACGGATGGTGCGGCCGTACACGGGTAAACTCCACACGTGGCAACCACACACAGACCAGCCGCATACGGTCAGTCGCGCACGGTCAGCCGCACACGTACATATGATACCGTTTTCAATGACGATTTTGATCCAAAACAATATTATGACAGTCGTTTTTATGATATTAACGAGTATTAACCTTAAGTTTTAATGAAAATGAGGAGATATCGTAAAGATGAGAAAGAGAGAGAATCAGAGGAGTGTACGGTCGAGTAAGGGTAAAAAATAAGTTATGACCGCACATTCCTCCTTTTATATGGTCCAATGATTTAGCGCCGGCCCTTCATATTTCCTCTTTTGCCAATAAAAGCTCAACACTCAAAATTTTTCAAACAAATCATTTTGAGGATTAATAAAAAAAATAGAATAGAATTTTCAAAAAAAATTTATTAACCTTAAAAAATTTAAAGACTAAAAATAAAATAAAAAATTTCAAAAAATAAGAATAAAAAAATAAAAAAATAAAAACTACTAAAATTTAATTTTAATAGATTTTAATCCTCTATCTTGAAATTGATTAATCATTTGGGATCAAAGTTGTTAGACAGTCGTTTTCAATTTATCAGCACCTCCCCTTTCATGAATAGATCTGGTCGATCGTCGGTATTGTGGTCCGCTTAAGCACGAAAAAATTATGACAAATTTTGGACATGCTATAAATGACCAGACAAGATGATCCTATATTCCTAGATAAAACTTCCTAAGGACCATTCATCTGACGACGACCAAGGATATTGTTGTCCACCAAAATTGAGCAGCGAGGTCTACAGACAATCTTGAATTGTTCAGTTTTAGATGTAGTAGAACATGTTTCCCGCTTCCTGATATACCCCAATAATCAAGAACGTCCGAGATACTCCTTACTTTAGGTGAGCAGACTATTATTCATAGAGAGGATAGATTTATAATATTCATTATTAATCAGATATTTTGAGTGATTTAGAAGTAGAAGGTTGCATATGTTGTGTACCAGGTCGGATTATGAATCACGCAAAGGAGACAACATATGGCTAACAGACAGGAAGAATAGCATATATAAAATTCATTTAGACAGAGTTGCATATGTTGCAGTGCGGGTCGGATCACTTCCAATCACGCAGAGGAGGCAACATATGACTAACAGTAAGAAAGAAAGAATATAATTTTCTATAGACCTACTTTATCAGAATTCCCCAGTTGCTTCGTCAATATCGGAATCAAGGACAGAATCCATACATTGAGGAAAAGTAAAACCAGAGTTCTAGATACGGGTTCTTTAGTGTGACTGGAGGATTCTCATGTATATCTCTCTGCTCAACCTATCCAAGCGTCGTATTGTCAGGCTAAACGGATCTATCTAGTTCAAGATTTATCAAGTCTCTAGATTCCTTAAGTTCATCTGCACCTAGTCAAGTCCATTAAACTCTTCGTGCCTACCAGCGCATCGAACACAAAGTCTAGACAATTCAGCTTTGGTACTTTACACAGACTCAGATTGCTCGTTATCACTTGTTGATATCTCTTCCCAAATGATCACTTCACATAACTCTTTTTTCCTGATGTTTTTGGATTTTATAGATTTTCTAATTTTTGTTTGGTTTTTTGTTTATTTCTCCCCCTAAATTTGTGCATGGGTGAGAATAAAATTAAAATGCGCAAATTTAAACTAACCTAACAAAAATTAATCCTCAAAGCGAATCATTTTCAGAAAATTAACCAGCAAATCGAATCGAGCTTTGTTAAATGGTTTGGTGAACAGATCCGCTACATTATTATCAGAGCGGACCTGTTCTAGACGAATGAGCGAACACTCAAAACATTCTCTGATGAAATGAATTTTGATGTCGATGTGCTTGGTTTTTGAGTGCTGGACCGGATTTTTGGCAATTTGGATCGCAGCCTCCTTATCACAAAATATAGGGGTTTGTTGAAAATTCAAACCGTAGTCCAACAGCTGATGTTGGATCCATATCACTTGAGAACAACAGGCAGACCCAGCGACATACTCCGCTTCTGTAGTGGAGGTTGAGACAATATGCTGCTTCTTGAACTACCATGAGACCAGTCTATCTTCCAGAAATTGGCATCCTCCTGAAGTCGATTTTCTATCAAGCTCGCACCCGCCATAATTGTTGTCTGCAAAAGCGTAAAGATTAAATTCTGGATTTTTCGGATACCAAAGACCCTGTTTTGGGCAACCTTTGAGGTACCGAAAAATCCGTTTAACAACATTTAAATGAGAAAGTTTAGGATTAGCCTGGTAGCGAGCGTATTGACAGACCACAAACATTACGTCTGGGCGACTGGCAGTTAGATAAATAAGTGATCCGATCATTGATCGATAGTACGTCTGATCTACGGATTCACCTTTAAGATAAGGAGCCAGTACAGGTCCCTCCGCCATGGGTGTAAGAGTAGGTTTCGCATCTCGGAACTCGAACTTCTCCAGCACATCATCCACATACTTTGCTTGGTGAATAAGGTTTCCGGTTGAAGATTGTTAGACCTGATGCCCCAAAAACATGGTCATCTCCCCAAGCGAACTCATCTCGAACCGTTTCTTCATCACGGCCTCGAACTCTTTGCAAAGCTATTGGCTCGTCAACCCGAAAATAATGTCGTCCACATAGATTTGAACAAGAATTTGATCCGGACCGACATGTTTGATAAATAAGGTTTGATCGATGGTACCTCGGGAATAGCCGTGATTGAGCAAATGCTGAGTTAGGGTAACATACCAGGCTCTAGGAGCTTGATGCAGCCCATACAAAGCTTTGTCTAACTTGTAGACACGGTTGGGAAGCTTTGAGTTAACGAAACCGGGCGGTTGGTCAACATAAATCTCCTCCTTGACCTTGCCATACAAGAAAGCCGTCTTGACGTCCATTTGGTATACTGTAAAGTTCATATAGGAAGCATATGCGAGGAAGATACGAATAGCCTCCAATCGTGCCACTGGTGCATAAACCTCCATATAATCAAGTCCCTCAATTTGCCGAAACCCGCGAACCACTAATCTCACCTTGTTACGCACAATGACACCTGAGTCGTCTTGCTTGTTCCGAAAGACCCATCTGGTGTCAAGAGATTTCTTTCCTTTTGGCAGCTCCACCAACTTCCAAACCCCGAGCTTCTCGAATTGATTAACTTCTTCATGCATGGCGACAACCCAGCTAGGCTCATTCAAAGCCATCTCGACATTTTTGGGATCTATATGAGAAATAAAGCAAGAATAGAGACACGTATTAACATCTTCACTCTGACTTTGCGTTTGAACACCGTCGCCCAGTTGTCCAATGAAGTTCTCTATTGGATGGCCGCGCTGAATGCGTGCAGGGATCTCATAGCTGATTTCATTGATAGAGACTAGAAGATTATGGATATTAACTACTCTGTCATTTGCTGTATGATCCACGGTAGATGAACAAGGTTTGTTTGTCGGATCTGCTACAAACTCTTCAGCAATGCTTTCTGGAAAGAGAAGTTCCATCAAATTTGAAGTTACAGCGGAAGTCTCTTGGTTCGTGAACTCTCTTTCCACCGGAGTTAGAGGAGTAGCAACAGCATCAGGAGAAGATTGTTGAGGAGAGGAATCAGAAGAATCAGTGTGAACAGAGGACACCATTGGAGGATCAGAAAAGATCAGAGGTGGTCTGTAGACAATTTCCTCCTCTTCGTCTTCAATAATGATCTTCGAACTAGACGCAGACCCTGCTTGATTATCTGATGACACATTAAAGGATTTGAAAAGAGATGTGTAATCAAATAGCCAATATGGACCCACTCTAGCGTCTGTCTCATTTTCTTCAAGCCAACGAATGTCGAAAGACTCCACAATCTGTTTTGTCTTCTTATTATAAACCTTGTATGCAGTTCGAGCAGCATATCCAACAAAATAACAATCATCGGCTTTTGCATTGAATTTGGGGTTGGATTCCAAGTGGAGAAGGGTGCAAGGACAGCCAAACACTCGGAAATGGCTGACAAAGGGTTTGTGTCCGTATAGAATTTTGTACGGTGTTTTCATTTTGGCTTTGTTGATCAGAACACGATTCTGAACGTAGCATGCCGTGTTAATCGCCTCCGCCCAAAAGAACACAAGAAGTTTGGAATCACAAAGCATCGTCCTTGCAGCGTCTTTAAGAGTTCGATTCCTACGTTCGGCAACACCGTTTTGTTGTGGTGTGCGAACAGAACTGAATTGACGCACAATCCCTTTCTGAACGCAAAAATGGCCTAGAATAGCGTTCTTGAACTCTGTTCCGTTATCAGTACGCAACGCTTTCACTCGGTTGTTGGTCTGATTCTCGATCATTACAATGAACCTTTTGATAAGGTCAGCGATCCCAGCTTTGTTGGACAGAAAGAAAACCTAAGTGAACCGAGAGTAGTCGTCTATCACAACGTGGCAGTATGAATTGCGATTGATGCTGAGAACGTTAACCGGACCAAATAAATCCATATGTAATAGGTCGAGCACATGACTAATGGAGCTGATCTGCTTTGGAAGGTGTGGTTTCTAATGATGTTTTCCTTGAGCACATGAAACACATTTGTCAAATGTAATGAAATCTCTGACAGGTAGACCTCGGACCAATTCGTTCTTTGCATGTCGATTCAGGTTCTTTGCATTAGTGTGACCGAGACGACGATGCCACAACATCGCATTTTGTTCTGAGACTTTGGAGAATAGGCAAGTGACTTCGTTGGGGATGTTACTGTTCATGTCTATGATGTAGGCATTCCCATCCCATTTAGATTTTACAAAAATCCACTCTTCTGGAATGACAACACCTGGCTTTAAGATCAGACATTCTTTATTTGTGAAATGAGTTCAATATCCCTTGTCGCAGATTTGGGACACGCTCAACAGGCTGTGTTTCAATTCTGGTGCATAGTTAACATTCTCAAAATTCAGCACTCCATTTGAAACTGTTCCCTTTTGAGTTATCTTTCCTCCTTCGCCTCCCGCAAAGGAGACATATCCCCCATTAAATGTCTGAATGCCGTGCAATTGGGATATATCTCCGGTCATGTGCCGGGAGCAGCCGTTGTCGACATACCAAGGTCTGACGACATTCCTCCGCAACTGTCCCTGCACGATGAACGAAATTATTTAGATTTGGGGACCCATATCATCACAGTCCTGGATTTACCCTTCAGTTTCACTGATTTTTCATTTTCATGAGATTTCGAGGTAAATGGTGATTGTTCTGAATTCATTTTAGATATCCACTGAAAGTCAGGTTTTGAAAATTTATTAGTTTGCTTCGAGCTGGTGGATTTTCTACTCGAAGAGTTTGAAGATCCGTTCCTGCTTTTTGACAAAATCGACTTGGGCTTAGCCTGAGCTTATTTTGGCAAACTATTGTTGAATTTATGAAAAACTTGTTTATTCTTTTGAAAATCGCTCATTTTCTTGTTTGGTTTTGTGTTTAAGTCACCATTTCAAGAACGAATTCTGGGGAATGTTCTAGTGAAAGATCGTCCCCGAAATTCATTCTTTCCTCTTCTCGATGTGTGAGATACAAACATTCGATTCAAATAGTTTCTTTCAATCTGTCCAGCAGTGCCACAATTAAAACATGTTTGTTTCTTATCAATGATTTTGACACTGCTATTGACAAATTTCTTTCGTTTATTGTTGTTTACAACACTTTCACATTTGCAAGAAAGATCACAAGATTTTGAAGCAGATGTGGAAGATGTAGAAACATTTGAATCAGACATAGAAACACTAGCAAGCACATTATTATTAATTTCAGCCTTATCAAAGTAAACAATACCACCAGACACAAAGTTGTCTAATTTCGAGTTTAATGTGGACTCATTACATAAACTAACACCAAACTTTGACACATCATTATCACTAGACTCAAGAACATCAAACTTTTCATCTCTTTGCTCCCCCTGAGTTATGGAATTATCTGCACTCAAATTGGAAATGTTAATACCCAAAACCTTATCATTGGACTGTATTGTTTGCTCAGAAGCTGACTTTCCATATACCGTGTAAGATTCTCTATCAATTTCTACTTGAGACAAGGGAATAGCAGTGTAGTTATGATTGAAGGGAGGGGGGACACTCTCAAATCCTAATCCAACTTTTATCTGATTTCCATGAGTGATATCTCTCCAGTGCATTTGTCTCTCAATCATTTTTGCAATTGTTTCACTTGACCCATCATATTTTTTAAAATTAAATTCAACATTTTCAAAACGTGTTTTCAATGAGTCAAGTTCAGTGGACACAACTTCAAATTTTCGTTTGAGATGATCATAATTTTCACATTTGTTGTTGTAGTCTTCTTGCAATTTCCTAAAATCCTTTATTTTATTTTCTAGTTGAGTTTTTAAGGGCTTTTGGTTTTTCCTAAGTGTGTATCCCTCATATTTCAAGTCCTCGTTCTCTCTCTTGATTAATTCTATTGATTCTCGCAAATATTTAATAGTTTTAGCGCAAGATGGAGAACAACTAGATTCACTTACCTCAGGCTTGGATGGCTCAGAAGTAGTTTGCACCATGAAGGCAAATTGGAGATTCATCATTTCTTCTTCGAGATCTGCCTCCGTCTCTTTCTCCTTGCAATCCTTGATTTGGGTCAGAAAAGTATTTTCAGGTCCTGAGATATTCAGGGCTTGAATTTGATCTTCCCAATCAAAGGATTGGGCCACCATTGCCAAATTTGCAGATTGATTTGTTGATGATGATCCTTTGTTGTTGTTGCTGTGGACGTAGGTAACTGGCACCACTGTTCGATCAGAATTTTCCCATTTTTCAGGCTTTGGACATTCCCTAGCAAAATTCCCTGGCTCATGACAGTTGTAGTAGCGAAGTTTGCCTTTGTTAAACCCAACCTTTTTGTCAGAATTTACACTCCAGTTGTTTTTACTAGTTTTCTTGGAGAACTGCTTTGCCCTGAACACAACCATGACTATTTGCCAAGTTATATCCATATCTTCTATATCTTCAGGATGAATTTGATCAAGATCGACAAACGAAAGTTGTGGAGAGAGTTCTCCAGCCATGAAAGCATTATAGCAGTATACCAAACCTATAGCAAGAGGCATATTTTCTTCCTTTTCTTTCATGTTTGACATCTGAGAGCTGAAAACATGAGACTGAGAAGGTACAACGTTAAATGATCCAGCATTGAGATTAACTTGTTGAGGCATGATTTGAGGTTGAGAGACTTGAACTTGTTGCATGGAAAGAGGAACATAGGATGTAGGTTGAGTCGATTGATGAGTCAGGAAGGGTTGAACTTGTGGAACATGTGTAGTTGGAGTAACTTGAGGAGCTTGTGCAACTATGAAGCTTGAAAAAACATTGTTGTTTGAGGTTTGGATCCCTAGATTTTTAGTGGAATAAGAATTAACATGATTAATATCCCTCTGCTTGTCATCAAGATCACAAGCTTTGATGATAACCATTGTTTCTGCCAAACTCATCCTGTTTAAGTCTTTTGTTTTCTTAATCACTGAGACATTCATGTCCCAGGATTTTGGAAGAGAGTTTAACAATTTCTTATTGATTTCTGATCTTGTTACTAAAACACCTGCAGAACTCATTTCTGTAGTGAGAGTAATGAACCTTTGGAGCTGATTCTCAAAAGTACCGCCTATGACATAGTTGAGCATGTTGAACTTTTGTCGAAGCATGTCCTAACGACTCTGCTTCATATCCTCATTACCCTCATAAAATTCGATTAGAGCTTCCCAAAAACCTTCGCAGATGTAGACTCATGGAAACCCTGAGCAATTTCTGGAGATAATGACATCGTAAGTGTAGCAAGGGCTTTCTTCTGTTCTTCAACTCTTTCGAAATCCTCATCTGTATAATTTTCAATTCGTTTGTCGACATTGACTTCATCCACTACTGTAGTGATTCGAACTGGTCCTCTAAGTATACTACGCCAAATCTTGAAATCTTTCATTTTAATATACTTTTCAATTCGGTATTTCCATTCTGGAAAGCCTTCAGCATTCAAAAGTCGAGGAATCCGAGAAGTTGTTCCCATGATGGAGTCAAGCTCTTGATATACTGTCATGTTTTGAGATTCCATGATTAAAACTTTGAACAATTTTAATGATTGAAACCGCACACACAATATTCACAATTAACTGTACACTCAATAACACACACAACCGCACACAAAGCAGCAAACCGTACATGTAGCAGTAAACCCAACCGCACACGCAACAGCAAACTCAACCGCACACACAGCAGCAAGCTCAACCGTACACACAACCGTACTCCTTCAAAGTTCCAACCGCACACCTTCAAAGAACTCCAGCCGCACACTGTAAAACACAACCGCACAGTCAAAAGAACTAGATATTTTGGACAAAATTTAATTCCAAACTAGCAAACACAATGATTTAGTAGCTGTTCTTCAATTCAAAAGAATGAATGTATCTCAAAAACCACAATTTTCTTTAACTACACAGTCAAAAATACTTCAATTGATACCGAATTGGCTCTGATACCAACTGTTAGTCCCAAAAACTATAGATCCAAATCAGTAATCAGTGAAGTAATAACAATCAAAATAGAATGTAGAAGAAGTAGAAAAGAAATAACATCAAGCATGCACACATCTATAGCTCATAAATGTCAAGTACACCTTGAAAGTACACACAGATTAACCATTGTTCATTCGTCACTCACTTCTGACACACTGACACAAACTAAAGCTATTTATACCACTTGTAGCAGCACACAAGAGTGCAGCCGCACACGTGTGTACGGTCGCACACACAGGAACGACAGCACACACTCACAGCTAAGCTATAACACACCCCATCATGCTATCAAGACCTATACAAAAGAATGCCTAACCCAAACCATAAAATCATAGACCATCACATAAGCATAAACATAACTTATATTGATTATCACTAGTGATTTATATCTCCTTAATCTCTCAGTTTAATGTGACTTCATATCAACACCTGTGATATAAATAAACTGAGTGGGTCAGGTTGGGAAACCTGGTGGGTACATAGGGATTTCAATCCCACAATGTTATATCATATATACAATTTAGAACTCACAAAATATACAATTTCACCATATATATATATATATATATATATATATATATACACACACACACACACACACACACACACACACACATATATATATATATATATATATATATATATATATGGGAAAAGTGAATATACCTAACAACCCTATATAAGCTTATATACCTAACCTTTAAACTACATCGTTTTGTTTGATTTCCACAAATCTGATTATTCTAAATTTTAATTAAAATAATAACTTCCTTAATTATATCAAAGAAACGTAATTATATCTTGAAATTTTGACTTTTTATTCTCAATCGAATTAATCCAAAGCTCAATTGAATGTTGTTGCTTGCTGTAAGTGGGAATTAAATACTTTTGTGATTTTCTTTTATCACGAAATTAAAATGTGAAACTTATGCGATTTTCCAATTAGGCATCTATACACATTAATCATCCATTAATGGTGATTTTGGAATTCATGTTTGATCATTTATGTAATCATTCGTTCCATTAATTTTCTATTTCTTTATCTTTACTCCTCTCGTGAGGAATCCAACTATGCATTAATGGTGCTAATCGCTAATCAATTGAGTAATTAATCAACTTGTATGCATTAGTTTTATTGATTTAATATTTGATTTTGTTCGGAGGCGATTTATGTGGATATATTAAGCGTAAATAAAAAAATAATCACATTGTAGTTTAAAGGTTAGGTATATAAGCTTATATAGGGTTGTTAGGTATATTCACTTTTCCCTATATATATAAGCAACTCTTACCTTACCCCGTTAATCCTTACCTCGGACCTTAAATTTTACCCCATACTCTCGGATCTAATTCATGCTCTCGGATCAATAATTGTGCCTATTCCATATTCTCATATTAGGGACAAGTGTCTATGTGTAAATCCATACTCCTGGATTAACGACGAATAACTATGTCATATCCATACTCTCGAATTGAGGACGACTGACTATGTCTTAATCCATACTCCCGGACTAAGGACAACTGACTATGTCTTAATCCATACTCCCGGATTAATGACAGTTGACTATGTCCAATCCATACTCTGGGACTAAGGACAATGATTGTGTCTAATCCATGCTCCCGGATCAATGACATATACTAAAGTTCTATTCTCTGGGTATAACTCACTTGTACTCGTAAGAAAATACCATCCAATATTCCTCATAATTAATTTAGGTTTACTCTTTATCCTAAATCATTATATATAATCAGGTATGTTCTTTAACACGCATTTCGGGCAGCATCAATTAACTCGCACATAAACGTATAATTATTACTTCAATCAATACTTGTATTAAAATCATGTCCATGAAAGGGACTATGCACTCACTTGAGAAGGTGGTGACTCGGCATTCAAACAACACTTCGCTACTCTCAACACAGTTTTCCTCGGACAAAACCTAGTATCGTTGCCACTAGAGTTTAGTCTAATATTCACCGAGACTAATTAATAGTCTAGCTATTATTACTATTATATAAGCGTTAAACAATACTTACATAACCCATAATAATAGCCCAAGTACTTATTATAAGTTCCTAATAACGTTATGATGATTAAGTAAAAGCTATATTCAAAATGGCGTAGGCGTAGCTCACTTACAGCGGGTTTTCTCGAAAACCGGGGCTTCGCTGGAGCAGCGTTACCGAGCCGAAAGGATCTTTTCTCAGTGCTTCAGGAGCCTTGGGGCTTACTTCGGGTGCTAGGGGGTTTACCTAGACTTTAGGGGGGTTAGGGAGGCTAGAGAGAGAAAGTAGAGAGAGAAAGTGGAAGAGGAAAGGTGTGAGAATGAATGGAACCCGACACCTCTATTTATAGGCTGAATTCTTGATGGACTTGCCGAGTCGGTTCACTGACTCTCCGATTCAGTGCCACGTGTCATCACCTGATGGCTTTTCTTGGGGAGAAAGCCTTGGCCCATATTCAGCCATGTCACCCCTTTTGCGACAGCACCCTGCCGACTTCTAAACCCCGTAATTTTCACATACGAGCTCTGTCTTCGACGTTTTTTTCCCCACGCGTAGGTAAAAACAAGATCTACAACTTTCATTTAGACTTCGTTGGCTAATTATCGTCCAATCTTAAATTTAACAGTAGGAGGAGATTAGATTGTTAAATGACCACGAAGAATTCGTAACTCCTTCATACGAACTCCGTTTTCGTCTGTCTTTTTACCGTTGAGTTCCTATTAATGAGATCTTCAACTCTTGTTAAGATTGCATAAGCCAAAACCCGCTCGAACTAAAATTCGAGTTTCGGGTCGTGCACTACTATGCAAATCTTAGAAAAATCATAACTTCCCCATACGAAGTCGGATTTGGGCGTTCTTTTTTTGTATCTTCTCGGTTTAACATATACTAAAACTTTTGTTTAGATCACTAAGGTTAAAAATTCCTCTATCGTAAATTCACTATTTACGTCTCCCGGTGCCATGCCGGTTTTGCAGTAAAACTTTGATGAGCCATAACTTTTTCGTTATAACTCGGATTTCGGTGTTCTTTATATGTATGGAACCCTTGAAACATATTCTAAAACTTGGTTAAGATTATTTATTCTAAATAATATTTTGTCGAAAAGTCGTTTTCGACCCCTATTATCTCTAAATTGACTTGCCCGGATCTACGGACATTACAATTATCTCCCCCTTACGATGATTACGTCCCAAAGTCATCAACAAAATAGGACATGTACAATGACTACATACATTATCTCTTCAGCCTAGGTAATAATCGTAACTTCTATGTTCCTTCGAATGAATATCTATCTCTTGGACTTCTTGCTACATACGGTGCTCGATCTTGCACCCGCTCTTCCTACCATGTTGTTGATGGGTTTTATGCATAAGAACAATCTTATGTGCTCATACAAACCCTAATGCTTGGATATAGGTTTCTCTATTGTACATGCTTTGAATCCAAGACTTACAAACCTAGATCTATCATATATAATTCGAAATTATCATAAAGACAAATCTAAGTGGTTTACCTCTTCCAAGTGGCTTGAATCCTTGTAATCTTCTTGATCTTGAGCTTAGAGTCACAATTGTAACTCATCTAATGGTTCACAAACCCCACAAGCAATAATGCAATATGAGAGAGGGAGAGAGATACTAGAAATCGGCCCTAGGGTTCTCTTAGACTAAAGTGTAGCCGATTTCCATAGCTTAGGGGTCTTATTTATACTTGCAGGCTACTAGGGTTTCAGTTTAAACCCTAATGGACAGCTTAGCCACCAAGCAGCCCAAGGAACCTTCTGGAATAAGGCCTTGGACGAAAATATGATGGATCCCCATCATAATTTCATTCCCCCTTAAGTCCATGAGGTTTCCTTAACCCAAAACTCAACTATCACACATTTGATAGTTTATACCCCTTTATTTAATTAATCTCTTTTAGTCACCAAATTAATTCCTAATTAATTATGACTTATACTAATTAAATAAATATGATTTCTCCTTTAATATATTATTATTATAATATATTAATAAACCAGAATATTCTCTCTCTCTCTCTCTCCTTAAATTACCTTGTCACGTTGCTTTGGAGAAGGCAACCCAAAAGGACCATACACAACCGGGTCAAGTACATACCAAATATAGTTACGGGCTTAGACACTAATCCAACAGTTGTAACCTTCAAATGAATATCTATCTCTTGATGTCTCTATGACTCTTACTATCATTATTATATGCCAGTTGTAGGGGTGAAATAGACTCGATACTGGTTGAAAGAGACCGAAGGGGTTGAAATATATCCAATACCGGTTGAAAGAGACCGAAGGGGTTGGAATAGACCCAGTAGTGGGACTGTATGTTGTGAGAGGATTAGTAGGTAGTAGTGAGTTGTATGATTGCTAATTGCATGTATTATATGCATACTTGATCATGATTGATTATATGTCGACATATTGTATTTGGTTAGGTTGAGGCGGTCCTGCTTTATACGGTAAGCTAAGATACCCAGAGCGGGCCAACTGTAAGACATAGGCACGAAGGCTTGGGAGAAGTGGTAGGGTTGAGGCGGTAGGCCTTACAAACCCTAGGTATTCCAACCCCATGGTTTATTAGACCCGACATATTGGTATTCCAGCCCGAGGTTGATTGGATTAATATGCTTATGATACGAGGGTATTCCATCCTAAGGATGATTGGACCCATTGTAGACATGCCTGGTATTCCAACCCGAGGCTGAATGCGTCAGGTAAGAATGTTTGTGTTTATGCCTTGTTTTGTGTGATGGTATTTGGGGGAAACTCACAAAGCTTTGGGTTTACAGTTTTGGGTTATGTTTCAGGTACCTCAGATGATCGCGGGAAGGCGAAGGTTTGATCGTGCACCTCCTCATGTTTTGTGTTATGATTTTGCGAAAACTATGATATTAAACATATTTTAAAAACTATTTTGTAAATAAATATGATTTCTGGTTGGTTTAAAAAGTTTAAAATTTTCATGAATTTTATGGGTGTTACAATTTTGGTGTATTAAAGTTTAGATTTTGAATGCTTGATACATTATTATGGATAAAGTTGGAAACTTTATCCATCTAAACATCATGTTGATTCATATTTGGAAGTTGGAGACTTGGACTTAATGGATTAAGTTGAAAACGATGCATTTTGGGTCCCTTTGAGACTTAAAGTCTAGATCATGGTAATTTGGACCTTCCTAATGGATAAAATTAGAAACTTTATTTATTAAGACCTTGAAAAGGATAAGATCTGAGCTTTGGAGCTATTGTAATCGGAAGAAAATGGATTAAGCTCATTTGAGTTGTTCATACCAGTCCCCATGACATGGCCTTAGGCTTTCACGACGTGGCAACTGGGGAATTAGCAACTATTTTGGCATTTTGTGCCCACAACGTGGAAAAGGAAGGCCAGGACCTGGAGGGATGCTATTTGACAATTTTGACATTAACTTTGACTGTTGACTTTTTGATTAGTTTGACTTTTGGTCAAACTTGCGTAGAATTGAGCATTTGGCTAAGGATTTGTTTCGATTTGGCGTCATGAATCTTTCGTTTGTTGTTTTGGTTGTTGAGGTAGCTGTTGGGCTTCTGTTGAATAGTTCAGGTGAGTCTCCTCACAATATTTGTCGGTCGAAGGCACCAATGTCTTCCCATTGTTATGTTATAGGATGCTATTAGTCTGTGTGACTCTTAAATGTCTTTGTATTTAATTTTGGGCGGCGCTTGATGAATGTAGGGTGGGGTCCAATGGCTACTGGTCAGGGCCAGGATGTCCGGTGGGTGCCGATGTATGTATGCATTTATGTATGGTAGGTGATATTTTGGGAACTCACTAAGCTTTGTGCTTAGGGTTTATGTTTAAAATGTTTTAAGGTACTACTGGTTTCAAAAGGATGGGTCGGGCTTGATCATACTACATCCCCTGATGATTTATTCCGCATTGATTGTTTATGATTTTACTCTGATTGTCTTTTGGGTTAATGAATGAATGGTTTTTGACTTACTAAGAATTATAATTTTACTCGGTATTTTTGGGATATTACAAGTTGGTATCAGAGCCTTAGTTTAAGGGGTTCGAGCACACTCTTGGGTGTGTCTGAACTCAAACTGAGTATTTTTAAAATCTTTAGAAAATGATTTTCAAAAAAGGTTTTTAAGAAAAATAGGTGCGATGCATGCAATCATCTGAGCTCATGTAAGTATTTCCCAAAATACCCATACATGTGTTACGGTTATTCTTTTGGTATGAGTATATGAGAATTGCATGCTAGATTAAGGGTAAGGATCTGCTCAGGATTGCATAATAGAATGTTAGGAGAGATGCCTTTATATTCCTGTTGGTTGAGCTTTCAGAACTACATGCTAGTATGGATTTCAGATTATTGAATAGAATGGTCTGAATAGGTGAGACACTGGTTAGATTACTCAATCCTCGAATGCTGCTTGCTTTGTGCTTTTAGGGACCTTTAATAATATCGACTAATTATTAAGCGAATACGTTAGGTTACATGTTGTGGGATTAGATAAGTTTAGAAGGTTAGGTTTAACTATGTTGCACAGCTCTTGTTTGAGACCAACCATTGTAGTGTGAGACCTTACAGTCGAAGAATTTTCTAGTGCCTATAACATGTAATTGTATTCGTGAGGTAGTTAGAAGGTATTAGAGGGAGTATCTTCTGTAGCTGACGGAGGAGATTGGTGTGAAGGGAACCCTATGACAACTTTGGAAGAATGTTAGAATGTTCTTGCATGAGCATTCTCGAAAGAGGGATCCTAGAAGGAGAAACTAGGAGGATTAGCAGCGTGTACCCAGTTGAGGTCGGGTGCTTATGGTTGGATCAGACCAAAGTGGACATGAGTAGTTACTTAGAGGATCTAGAACAATTCTTGAGGAAAGTATGGATAGGTGTGTAAGGTAGTATTTGTTGGATTAGTCTCTAAGGCTATAACTATATTTGGTAAGTACTTGACCCGATTGTTCATGGTCCTTTTGGGTTGCCTTCACCACAGCAACTTGATAGGATGATTTGTTAAGAGAGAAGAGATATTATTGTTAATATATTATGAATATAATATATTAAAGGAATAATAATGCTATTTGATTAATATAAGTCATATATTAATTGAGAATTAATTTCGTGACTTAAAGAGGTTAATTGAATAAAGGGGCATAAACTGTCAAATGTGTGATAGTTGTGTTTTGGGCTATGTATCCTTATGGATATAAGGGTGGATTGATTTTAGGGTTAGAGGACCATAAAATCGTCAAAGCCTAGTATCTAGGAGGATCTTGGATTGCTTAGGGCCTAAGTTATTCAATTAGGGTTAAGGGTGAAACCCTAGTAGCTCATAGTATAAATAGATCCCTAGGGTGAGGGAAATCGGCACTCATGCAAGGCAAGGAACCTTAGAGCTGATTTCTCACCCTCCTCTCTCTCTCTCTCTCTCTCTCTCTTTCTCAAGATCATTCTCTTTCTAGTTGGTGTTTGTAAGCCATTAGAGGAGTGACAATTATGACTCTAAGCTCCAAGAAGAAGAAGTATCAAGCAAGTAATCCAAGGTATTGTTCTAGATCCATATTCATATGATTAGATTCAATTGTTTGCATTAGATCTAGTATTGAAAGTCTTGGATACAATGCATGTTCAATTAGAGAAACCTAGATCCAAGAAATTAGGGTTTGCATGTGCACATAAGAAAGTTCTTATGGCTCAAACCCATCAGTGGTATCAGAGCATTGATTGATTTCTACTGAATTGATGCATTGGTTGATTGCTTGTTGCTTGAAAAATTCGATTTTTGTGATTATGCCTGATAAACTCGGCGAGTTCCACTGTTGACTCGACGAGTCCATAGTGGGAACTCGGCGAGTTCTAGCGTCAGAAGGAGGTAGTTTCGGGATTTCTTGTTGTTTTACTTGAGGATACTTGCCTTAACTGTTTTGGGTCATTACATTCCGATTTTTAATTAAATATATGTGTATATTCTTGACCAAACAAAAGATAATTACCAATTAGTTGAATAATAATTTCCTTATATGATAATAATTGATTATTTGAATTGAATTGGTGGATTGTCTTGCAAGTAATATTGAATAAGATCAAATTGAGATAATCTAATTAGTTGATTTATATTATTTGCTATTTGATCCTTATGTTTTGAAAAGTTTAAAACTTGTCCTCAAGTTTTGAAATTTAAGTTTTGTGATTAAAAGTTTAATTTGAATAATTTAAATTTCAAACCCTAGAATTTTACAAGTTTAAAATTCAACACTATACTAATATATTATTACAAGCTTTATATATGATTAAAAATGCTAGTCTTACCGTTAGTAGGCCTCATTCACGAAGCCGGTCTATAAGGTGGGTATAAGGTTGCTGCCTATAAAATGGCGCTTAATGGGTGTACACTCACACCCACCGCTTGCTTGACTGATTGAGGGTCGTTAGGCGAACGGGTAGGATAGGGCAAACCTCTTCTCATTAATAAGTATAATGAATCTATTTAAAGTAACTAAACTGTTTTATAAAATTCCCAATCTTAGTTACTTTAGGAAAAGTGAATTGATGCAATCCCATGAAATTACACTTTGCACCCTTGTTTAGATGTTAGTGGAGCGTGTGTGGTTAACCGGCACACTATTCGGTTCTAAGCAAAGGTGGAAAAACATGATTCATTGTTTGTCATAGTTCGGTGGAGCGTGTGTGGTTTACCGGCACATCGAATAGGTGATTGTAACAATGAAGGCACCATGTAGATTTGCATGATTATTCACACCCGCTTTGTGATCCTCGGTATCCCAGTCACAAACTAGAGGGGCATATCGAGATTTAAACATGCCATTGAAAGGTTCAATGAATCTCAAAGAATCTAGGAATTCTCAATACAATTAAAACTTAAAGCTTATGTTTTTCATGGTGAAGAATTAGTGAATCGTCATTCACTTATCTCCAAATTATTTGCATGTTGGATCACGGTATCCCTTTTCTAATGTGTAAATAATGTTGTTGGGTCCTAGCCCTAAATTTTCATTTTGGGTGTTAATTAGGGACTTAATTCTAATCAACTTTGTTCCTTTCTATTTGTAGATGTCTAACGTAAACAACGCTGCTGCTAGCTCATTCATGCTAATGAGCCTTTGTCAAAAAGTGACTTTCGATGGATCGAACTTTAGCGAATGGATAAGATACATTCGCACGATCGCGCGTTATGAGGACAAGGAGTGTGTTCTCGATGAGAATCTCGAGAAGATCAATCCAGAAATTGCTACTCCCGAAGAAATAGCTGTCTTTGAGACACATGAACGTGATGCAACGAAAGTCCATATCATCATGATAGCCACAATGGACTCCGAATTCCAAAAGTCCTATGAGGACATGTATCCTTATGAGATGCATCTAGACTTGTTGGAGAGATATCACCAAAGCGCGAGGCAAGAGCGCTATGAGATCATAACGAATATGATCACTGCTAAAATGGGAAGTGGAGAATCTCTAACCGTGCACTTGCAAAAGATGCAAAGGTATGTCGATCGTCTTCGCAAGTTGAATGTCAACTTTGGGGAAGATTTGGCTATCGACATTGTTCTTCACTCATTGCCCTCATGCTACAACCAATTTAGGATAACCTACCACATGAACAAGGAAGAGGTCACCCTAAGCAAACTCCAAGGGCTCCTAAGGACTGCTGAGAGCAACCAAAAGGACAAGTCTGTTGTACCAACTCCCAATCCATCCGTTGCTCCTGTTTTGGCTATTGGGCAGGGAAGGGGCAAGAAGTGGAAGGCTTCTTTGAAGAACCACTGCAAGGGAAAGTCCCAAGATGGTTCCTCTTCTAGTGGGACCAAGGTTGATCCTGCTAAGCCCAACCCTAACCCAAAGGAGGCAGAGTGCCATCATTGCCACAAAATAGGGCATTGGAAGAGAAGCTGCCCGAAATATCTACGAGCCATCAAGGATGGAAAGATCAAGCCATCTTTTGCAGGTATATACACAATTAAATCTAATGATTCATCTCATGCTATTTCTTGGGTTCTTGATACAGGGTGTGGTTACCACATTTGTTCTGATTTGTAGGGACAAGGAAGAAATAGGGATGTGGAGCTTGGAATAACAAATCTAATCATGGGGAACAGAAGATCATCGCCTGTTACCAAGATTGGAGTGTATTCTTTAGTGCTTAGTAATGGATTGAATTTAGATTTAAATAATTGTTGCTACTCGCCAGATATGGCAAGAAACCTCATTTCTTTTCATGGTTTATTGAGACAAGGATTTAGATATTCGTTTAATAATGAGAACGGTTCGATTTATGCTTATCTAAATGGTGTTTTATATTTTGAAGAAATGCCTTGTAATGTAATTTATGAAACTGTTATGGTTATAGATAACTTAGGAAATGATGTTTTATGCATGGATTCTTCCAATGGTATGGATAAAGCATGTTTGTGGCGTTGTCGTCTTGGACATGTCAACAAGAAGTGCATAGCCCAAATCCAAAAGGATGGAGTGTTGGAGTCATTCGACCTTAGGGAAGATGACACGTGTGAATCTTGTTTGCTTGGAAAGATGACCAAGTCACCCTTCACTGGTACTTATGAGAGGGGTGAGGGTTTATTGGATCTCATACATTCCGATGTGTGTGGGCCCTTTAGATCTACCTCAAAGGATGGGAACCGTTTCTACGTGACTTTCACCGATGATTATAGTAGATATGGGTATATTTACTTAATCAAGCACAAGTCAGAAACGTTTGAAAAGTTCAAAGAGTTCAAACATGAAGTGGAGAATCAACTGGGCAGGAAAATCAAGATGCTTCGATCCGATCGAGGAGGAGAGTACCTAAGTCTTGAATTCCACGACTATCTCAAGGAATGCGGAATAGTTTCGCAATTGACGCCACCTAGGACACCGCAGTTGAATGGTGTGGAAGAAAGGTGTAATCGGACCCTGTTAGACATGGTCCGTTCTATGATGAGTCGTGCTTCACCACCTATCACATTCTGGGGGTATGCCTTAGAGACTGCCGCCCATATCCTTAACCGAGTCCCTATAAAGAAGGTTGCCAAAACACCTCATGAGATGTGGACCGGGAAAGCGCCCTCGTTGGCACACATCAAGGTTTGGGGCTGTGAAGTTTTCGTAAGACGAGAAACTCACAACAAACTCAAACCTCGTAGTGAGCGATGTATTTTCATCGGCTACCCATAGAGATCCTTTAGATATCTCTTCTATATACCGAGTGACAATGTTGTCTTCGTTGCGAGGATAGGGGTTTTCCGAGAGCGAGAACTCATAAGCCAAGGGGACAGTAGGAGGCAAATCGATATTTAAGAGATTTAAGAGTCGAGTGATGAAGGAACCTCTAAAGCTGGTGCTCAACCCGAGGAGGAAACTCCGGTTGAACCGATTGACGAGTCCTTACCTCTTAGACGTTCCGAAAGAGTTAGAGTTCAACCCCAGTTTTATGGTTTTCATATTACTACCGAAGGGGACACGTATATTAGTGATGGTACACTAATAAATCTAGATGAACCTAATAGCTATAAGGAAGCCATGGCAGGCCCAGAGTCTGTAAAATGGAAAGAGGCAATGGAGAGCGAGATTCAGTCCATGTATGACAACCAAGTTTGGAATTTGGTTGACAATGTGCCCGGACGTAAGACGGTTGGGTGCTAATGGATCTTCAAAAAGAAGACCGACGTGGATGGGAATGTGCACACGTATAAGGCACGATTGGAGGCGAAGGGCTTTACTCAAACTCTCGGAGTTGACTATGATGAGACCTTCTCACCAGTTGCTAAGATAAAATCTATTAGGGTGATGCTAGCCATTGCTGCATTTCATGATTATGAGATATGCCAGATGGATGTCAAGACTGCTTTCCTTAATGGGAAGTTGGCTGAGGATGTTTACATGGCTCAGCCAGAGGGTTTCGTCGATCCAAAGCATCCCAATAGAGTGTGCAAGCTTGAGAAGTCCATTTATGGACTTAAGCAAGCATCTCGGAGATGGAATCTTTGCTTCGATGAGAAAGTCAAAGAGTTTGGATTTGTACGAAGTGAAGATGAATCATGTGTATATGTCAAGGCCAGTGAGAGTATAGTTAGCTTCCTCATTTTGTATGTCGATGACATACTGCTCATAGGAAACGACATCCCGACTTTGCAGCAGGTTAAGTCCTGGCTCGGGAAGTGCTTCGCTAAGAAGGACCTCGGAGAGGCTTCCTATATTTTGGGAATAAGGATAGTGAGAGAACGAAGTAAGAGACTAATAGGACTTAGTCAGAATACTTACTTGGATAAAGTACTAAAAAAATTTTGTATGCAAAACTCGAAGAAGGGAGAACTACTGATACAAAGTAATGTTAAATTGAGTAAGACTCAAAGTCCGAGTACAGAAGCCGAGATAGTTGAGATGAGTCGAGTACCCTACGCTTCCGCAATTGGCTCAATCATGTATGCTATGACTTGTAGTCGCCCTGATGTGGCCTTTGCTTTGAGCATGGTCAGTAGATATCAAGGGAACCCGGGCAAAGCTCATTGGATTGCGGTCAAGAATATACTTAAGGACCTTCGGAGGACCAATGAATGGTTTTTATTCCTCGGAGGGAGTGATGACTTAAAGGTGCGAGGGTATAGTGATGCAAGCTTCTAGACCGACAGGGACAACTACCGTTCGCAGTCGGGCTGGGTCTTTACCCTTAATGGAGGGGCAGTGACTTGGAAAAGTTCCAAACAAGAAACCGTAGCTGATTCAACGTGCGAATCAGAGTACATTGTGGCGAGCGAAGCGTCAAAGGAGCCGATGTGGTTGAAAAACATCATTGGTGATCTTGGAGTTGTGCCTACCATAAAGGAGCCTATGGAAATTTTCTGTGCTAATGAAGGAGCGGTTGCCTTGACCAAGGAACCGAGGGATCATGGTAGATCTCGACATATCGACAAAAAATATCACTTTATTAGACATTGAGTAGAAGAAGGACACCTCGTAGTAAAGAGGGTATCGTCGGAGGATAACCCAGCAGATCCGCTTACGAAGGGACTGAGCAGGGTTAAGCATTTGCAGCACGCTAGGAGCTTTGGGCTGAAAGACGATATTAGTTTAGATTAGATAGTTTTGGAAACATGTAATAGATAAATGTAATTGACATTTGATGATTATATAAAGGAGTATTATTTATATGTAAAGCTACTGTCTTATGTTAATTGTTTAACTATTGTTTCACTTTGCATGTTTTGACTTCCTGAACAATTGAGTTATTAAGAATAATCGAATTATTCGAATGGTACACAATCGTTCATATGTTGGAAGTAGGTATGAATGAAGATTGTCATGAATTGGTGTGTAGATTGTCTAAAAGGTATTAGAAATAGCAAAGGTTTTCTACAACGTTCATGAGTGCTTATGAACAAGTTTTGAGCATTGGAATAAACCCGCGGTTGCTGGAATCACTTTATGGAATGAGACACAAGCAAGGTTGCAGAAATCGCTTGACGGTAGCTCGACGGTCGACTGGGGTTAAGGGATTAATCGGTCTCGACGGGGATTAATTGGGACCATTATTTATTAATAAAAAATTAAATATATGCTAAGAAATTAACCATAAAAAAAGTCATAACTAGTATTTAAACATTTAAGTCATAATCCATCATATTACAAGTCCAAAATAAGTTTAATACTAATAGAAACACACATTTTCATATATTTAAATTTCCATATTCTTTTAATCTTCAAGTTCTTCCACTATTTTAACTCCATCCAACTCATATTCATCTTCTTCAAACATTTGCTCCTCATTGTCAGATTCGAAATCTTCATCAAAAAGTTCTCTCGGTGTTGAACTTTTACGGGGTACTTGATTATTATTAGTCCCAAGAGCTTCATCAATTGCTTCCATCACTGATTCGGGGTCAACTTCATCTCCATCTACCATCCATTCTTGAGCTGCATGAGAATCATTTGCTAAAAGCACTTCCAAAGTCCTATCTTTTCTCTTTTTGTTTTTTTCCATTAGATTAGCCTTGAATTGAACACAAACAAGATTGTTCAATCTATTTGTCTCCAATCTATTACGTTTCTTTGTATGTACCTATAAAAGTAGACATAAAAAAAGGTTAAATGCGTTCTTGATATTTAAAAATTACAACTTTATAACTAACTGCTTCAAACGTGCTCCAATTTCTTTCACAACCCGATGAACTACTAGTTAAAGAAAGAATCCTCATTGCAATCCTTTTCAAATGAGGAGTTGAGCCACCAAAAAGTCCCCACCATCTTGCTATAATTTTAAAACAAAAACACATTATTAAATTGATAGATATAAAATTCTATTATTTTATAAATTACTAAAATAAACAAAAAACACATTACCCGGATCAAAGTCGGCATTGTTCACCATACAACCTTTAATTGCAAGATCCGATCCAAATCTATCAACTTTTTCCTTGTATTTTGGCAAATCTATCATCACAACTTGTCTTTGTATCTCAAAATCTCCACAAAGTAATGTATCCAAAAAAATTCAAGAACCGCGTCCATTACGTCAGGATCATGTTGTAGTTGGAAATCCTTATAATGATAATAAGGATTCAAAAGATAATCCGTTTTATATGCCCAAATTGGCCAACAACCTCCAACATCATCTTGAAGCTATCATCTTCCAGTGCATGAAAAAGAATTGCAGTTTTATATGCCCACCTACTAATGAATTTATGACACGCTAAAATTCTTTCTTTCCGAACAACATCGTTAAGATCAACTTTTTTCCCTTTCCCTTCATAATTTCAGGGTTTATTTTGTTTGCATAGCCATCCATGGGGCCTATATAACTTGGTGCTTTCGACTTTAAGGAATCTTTTATTTCATCCATTTCAACACTATCATTTAACACTTGTATTGCCTCCGATCTTAAGGCCTTATCATGTTCGATTTTAGCTTTCTTTTTTATCTTCCCTTCGTTAATAAAATTCCGCATTCACAATTGATCATCTTTTGTAGAGTTTGGACATCGACTTATATTTCCCGGCACATGACCAATATGTTGTTTCAATCTAGTTACCCCCCGGTAAACACTTTTCCACACAAGTTACATTTCATTGTATCCATTTTGTTTTTATCCGGGCAAAACCCATATTCCCAACCAATATCATCTGAGTTCCGTTGATGAACACCGCTCGCGGTTGATCCCACTGATGGTGAAGCCGAATTTTTGGATGTCATTATTGGAAACTGTTATATACACCAGAAAAAGACATCAAAAATGCATCATAAATCATACCATCACAACATATATCTTCAGAAATCAATCAATCATAAATTCATAATAAATTAATAACACAATTACACAACAAACATGCACCTAAACTACAACAAATCATAAAAAATCAGCATAACTAATTCTTATTCTCATTAAAAGGCAGCATAATAACTAGATAATAGCAAGTTAATAAAAATTTTTGCTGCATAAATCAAGAACAAATGCAATTACATACTATATTTCCCGAGAGGCTAAATGGCAGGCTGCTACCCAGCAAACAAGTGGTACCCAGCAAACAGAATCGGTACCCAGCAAACGTAATCAAGTACTCAACAATTTTTAGAAAAAATGAAAAACACATATCGCCTCAAGGTTGCTGGAAGAAAACCGAATTTAGATGGGAGAAATAGAAAGAAATACATACACAGGGACAAACGAAGAAACAGAAATCGCATATGGGAGAATTCAGATGCGATAAATACGAAATTTGTTTTGGAGGAAAACGAATTCGGTGCGAGAAACAGAAATCGCATACCTGAAGGATGAGTATCCGTTCGCTGGTGGTTCGTTGGTGGTTCATCGAAGGCTTGTGGGTGTCGGCTTCAGCTGTATCGCCAATTCACCGGTAAGCTCTTATCTTCGCTTCAAGGGATGAAAGAGACGAAGACAAAAGCGGTGATGAAATGTGATACTAGGTTTAGACGAATTGACATTTGACTGCCTTTGGAGTCTTTTTTTTAATTTTGACCACCTTAGACATTTGACTAATTTTGACTTTCATTGACCGTCGTTGACCGCCAAGACCACCAAGCCCGTCGTCGACCGATATTGACCAATTACCTTCAAACACCCCTAATCCTAATCCATTGTAGAATGCCAAGCGATTAATCCACAATTAATCCCGATTTCTGCAACCTTGGACACAAGTGATCGCAAGACGATATTATCATATGGTCTTAAAACGCATTGTTGTGTATGGTTGATTAGTAAATAGTAAATGCATATAAGTTGAAGATTATCTGTTACTTTTATCCTAAGAGGGTAAAAGCGATATCACGGCCCCTCGATGATTTGATTTGACTTATGTGTCGGACCCTGTCAGGACTGAATTGATGTGTTCAATTAAGTTCTATCTCAAATGAAACTGAAATCGAGAAACCAACTGCTAGACAATAAGTTCCATAAGATTGTCCGCATAATATCTGAACAGTGGACTATACGATCCCTTATCTAAAGGACAGGATACTGATAAGATCAGAGTTTGACAGCGTCTTTGAGAGCTACGATTGCTAATCGGATTGTGTTTGCATATATATAGTTACTAGACTTATCCAAGTGGGAGACTGTTGGATTAGTGTCTAAGGCTATAACTATATTTGGTAAGTACTTGACCCGGTTGTGCATGGTCCTTTTGGGTTGCCTTCACTATAGCAACTTGACAGGATGATTTGTTAAGAGAGAAGAGATATTATTGTTAATATATTATGAGAATAATATATTAAAGGAATAATAATGTTATTTGATTAATATAAGTCATATATTAATTGAGAATTAATTTGGTGACTTAAAGAGGTTAATTGAATAAAGGAGCATAAACTGTCAAATGTGTGATAGTTGTGTTTTGGGCTATGTATCCTTATGGATATAAGGGTGGATTGATTTTAGGGTTAGAGGACCATAAAATCGTCAAATCCTAGTATCTAGGAGGATCTTGGATTGCTTAGGGCCTAAGTTATTCAATTAGGGTTAAAGGTGAGACACTAGTAACTCATAGTATAAATAGATCCCTAGGGTGAGGGAAATCAGCACTCATGCAAGGCAAGGAACCCTAGAGCCGATTTATCACCCTCCTATCTCTCTCTTTCTCAAGATCATTCTCTTTCTAGTTGGTGTTTGTAAGCCATTAGAGGAGTGACAATTGTGACTCTAAGCTCCAAGAAGAAGAAGTATCAAGCAAGTAATCCAAGGTATTGTTCTAGATCCATATTCATATGATTAGATTCAATTGTTTGCATTAGATCTAGTATTGAAAGTCTTGGATACAATGCATGTTCAATTAGAGAAACCTAGATCCAAGCAATTAGGGCTTGCATGTGCACATAGGAAAGTTCTTATGGCTCAAACCCATCAGTATTGGGCCCGTACTACTAAAAGCACATGATCCATACTCGACTTGAGGAAAAACTCTGTGGATTCTAAGGTGTTGGTTAATAGTAGATCTCATGGTTTGGCACCAAGGTTCATTGCATTGTGTTTCCATCTTATTCGGTTTATCGGGTATGGTTGTTTAGGATGAGGATGGATCTGGTGATTGTTTGGGCCTTAGTGTCGATTTTAGTTTGGTTTTGAATGGTGCAGACCTAGGTGAGTTAGTTGGTTTTGAGGTCTCAAGGGCCTGGCTTGAGGTAGTGCCAGTTGCGTCGCAAAACTCAAGAAGGAAGCGATTGTGATGATCGGCTCAAGCAATGCAATCGAAGTATGAGTAATTGGGAGGTGGATTGGGATGTAATTATCCATGACGGGGTTTATATTTTTCTATCTTTCCATGTTCGGAGGAAATAGAGATCAAACATGTGATTTTCAGAGTTGGGGTGTAGACCTAACATGGGGATAGATAGTTTTGGTTTTAAGTAGTAAGTATGATAGTATGGGAATGCAAAAGAGGGTCCTTGTGATATGGTTGCCTCAAGATGAGATCAAGAGTCTGCTTTCTTTGAATATAGTCAGGTTAGGTGCTAGTTGATTGTTTCAGGTGATCAGGGAAGTGAATCGAGAATGACAACTTTTCTTGTGCCTGATGTATCCCAACTATGAGATTGATGCATCTTGTATTTATGAATGATTCTCACAATGAATTGATGATTATGGATTTGTAAACGAGGTGTATGGTAGTTCATTTGTTTTTAGCTAAAGAATCGGTGTTATGAATGTACAAAATTATTACTCGTGCAACTACATGGGATTCTTGAGAGTCGATATGATTGGGGAGTTTCTGATGTCTCTATCTAAGATTCAGATTCTCTTTGAGTTTGCTTGGTCTTTATTTAAAAGATCATCTTCTGTTGTGTTATACATTCCAAGGTTCTACGATGCTATGTATCTAGTTGAGTCGGTTCGAGATTTCGTTTGTTTGCAACGTCAGTTGGTGGTAGTTCGAACCCTAAATGGGGGAGAACTGGGTATTTTGTTTGGAGTATCATCGATCTGTTTGAGTTTATGATTTCATAAGAATGGGTCATAGGGATCTTTTGTTTGGATATATGAGACTTTGGCACATGATTTGGTCAAGTCGGGGGTGCAAATCAAGTTGCCATTAGATGTATGTGCTCAAAAATCCATGAGATGTCTTCGCGGAAGGAAGTTGTTGGAAAAGGAGCTAGTTGTTGCCAATGGTTCCTTTTGAAATGTCAGTGAATAGATCTAGAGGTGTTTGGGATGCCCAGGTTGAGTATCGGTTATTGAGGGATTCGTTAGCTCATCGTATAGGTTGCTATCTATAGTCTAGGCTGGACAGTTATTGATCGCTAAATCGACTTTAGAGTTTGGTGTGTTTAGTGTTGCATGGGTTTCAATTCAGCAGTGTATTGGATCATTGGATCCATTGTGAATGCATTCTTGATCGTTAGTCTTTTCAATCATTGTCAATGGTTGAGGTTCTTCGAACGTTTCAAGTTGTATCAATTGAAGTTCATTGGATGCGTCAACCTATCGTTAAATTCTATACGTAGTATATTTGGTTTCTAGGTATGGGTACCCTCATATGTTGCTTATGGAGGTATTGTTCATAGCGGGCTCGGGCTCAGCAGTTGTCCTTTGTTATTGGGAGTTCGGATGTCGGGACAGTGTCATTAGTTTTTCAGGTATAACTTTACATCAGTGTAGAATCCAATTTTGGGGCAAGTCGGGGTTCGTACTTGATTTGAACTGACCCAGGATTTGACAACAAATCTGGATAATATAAGTTTTATCGAGCTAGTTACGTACTAATGGAATTTGTTCAGTTTCAATCAAGGTGTGGGATCTTGTATCAGTCATTCATGAGGATGTTTCTGCTAACAATTGAGGTTCGTCATTTTGTTAGATCTATTTGTACCTCACCCTTTGGGTATGGTTGTGAGGAAGAAGGAATGTATTAGATCCAAGGTTGGTTATGTGTCTCCTCTTAGGGTGTACATTATGGTAGTGTATATGGAATGAGTGTGATGACATGAGAGCACTTGATACAAATTATTGGAATGGTTCTTATTTGGTTTATAACTTTTGATTTGGAACGAGAGTACAACTGCCTATCTCATTCTCTGGTTGTGTGCAACCCATGTTTTCGTTTGATTTGCATTGGTAACAGTATGTACTGTGAAAGGAATTGTGTGTGACAAAAAGGTACGACTCGTGTTGTGTTCGGTTAGCATTGAGGGGGAAGTAGATTGGGTTCCTGCAAGTCGGTGAATTCACGGTTGAGTATCTTTAAGACCCTGTGGTGATGGTCGTGAATATTCATGATAGTGGTGGTATAGCGGCGAAATCGGCATTGTACTATGAGCTTATTATTCTAGTGGATAGAGGGTGCCACGAAGTATCGTGGACCAGTGGTTGTATGATTCATATGGGTGGAACCCGATAGTCATTTGATTGAGACTCTTAGGTTTCAGATAGTTAGTTTTGTTGGCATGTTTGCGTATTACTGCATAGTTGGGAGTTGGGAGACTCAGTGACCAACTGCTTTGGATTGTGTGGACAATAAAAGGTTGTTGGGAGTATTAATTGTGCATCAGAAGTCTCTTGTTGAATGTTTGCATTGTGAACCACGTTTGCTTTCGGGGTGTTTGTTGGGATTTTAGTTACCGATGTTGAGTATCGGTTCTGAGATCTCGAGTCATGAAGTTCGTTGTAATTGTCCCGAGTTATTTTTCAGGGGGATGTACACCTGGGCTAATGAGGGAATTGGATGAAGCACAAGATTCTTGGACCGACTATCACTACGCTCATGTGAGCAGTGGGTTGGAGATGACTTGTCAGGAAGTCAAGTGTATATGTAAGGTTTTTGGGCACAACTTTTGGTTTTGAATTGGATGAAATTCACAATCAGCATGTTTTTAAATTCACGACTGGCATGTCAAGTGATTACGGTTGATGTTTAAAATGTTTTCAGGTACTACTGGTTTCAAAAGGAATGGTCCGATTCGATCGCACTGCATCCCCAATAGATTTATCTCGCATTGATTGTTTATAATTTTACTCCGATTGTCTTTTGGGTTAATGAATGAATGATTTTTACTTACTAAAAAATGAAATTTTTACTCAGAATTTTTGGGACATTACAAATAGAATGTTTCTAGTCCCGTTACGTACACCGAATATATCTTGGTGGCGAATATGTTGGCATAATTTTTTTTATCTAATGATATGTTTGGTTGAGTAAAATCTTTGAAATTTCTTTTCACGTGCAACACATATTTGAGTATAAGTATAGAAGTCCTTCTAATCATGTTGAATGTATTTGGTTATAAACAATGAACATATGTTCGTATAAATTGTGTAATAATTTTTATCTATAGAAGAACAATCAATTTGAAATATGATTGTGGTGTCGATTAGTTTGAAAAGGATGAAAATATGTTTGTTACTTTTCGGTTTATTATACGATGAAACATATTTACTTCTGTTATGTTCATAATAGATTACTTCATATTTGAACAATGGAGTTGTTTTGATGTATAATCATGACCTAAAAAGACTTATTGACCATCTTTTAGGTTTCTAGTGCATATAAGTAACTAAGTGTTGAATCCTTGTAGGCAAAATAGTATAATCATTTATTGTGTAAATGTCTCTAAGAGATACGTATTTATATGGTCATATATATATATATATATATATATATATATATATATATATATATATATATATATATATATATATATATATATATATATATATATATATATATATATATATATATATATATATATTATCTGTTTTCATATCGAAAAATATTGTTGAATCACTTCCCGTTAATATTTTATACACTTTGAAACTAATTGAATAGTCAAATCATCTATATCATTACGACATTGAGTCTTACATGTTATTATTCGATTTTCAATCCATTTAATTGAACACAAATTCAAGAAAACTTATATATATATATATATATATATATATATATATATATATATATATATATATATATATATATATAAAAGTTTTCTTGAATTTGTGTTCAATTAAATGGATTGAAAATCGAATAATAACATGTAAGACTCAATGTCGTAATGATATAGATGATTTGATATATATATATATATATATATATATATATATATATATATATATATATATATATAAAATTCTTATTTATTAATATACGCATCTTATATATCCTATAAACAGACTATTCTATTATTCCTTATTAATGAAAAAAATATCATCTAAGGTATTTCTATCTAGAAGCCTATGTTAATAGCTCCGTCTTTTGGAAGATCTTCACAGTTAGTTATCATAGTATAGTTTCAACATATGTTGTTCAGTTTGTTTATTTGTCTTGTTTGGAGATTGTTGATTTTGTGGTTTTGATCGATGAAACACCATAATTAATCTTCTTCGTGGAAGAAATGTATATACATGAAACCGTGGTAATGGAAAAGCATCAGAGATAATTTCATTGGCAACATACAAGATTTGAAAAACAAGATCAACCAAATAGATTATGTTAAGGTTTTTACATACAATCTTTAAGATATGGCTTCACTGCTACTATAAGAACATTTAATAATGTTCATCGCTTACATGCTATCTGACTATGTTGACCACAATCTCAGTTTAGGGCAAATCGTCTAGCACTATCCAAGGAAAGACAATTTCATTTTAATCTAATTATTGCTTTAATGATTTTCTTTTCATCGTATTAGGAGATCTTATTTCATAACCTTATTTTGTTTATTATTTTTTGTTATCTCTTGAATAATCAACCAATATATTATCGAACCATGAACATTTATTTTATTCAAACATTTTCTTAGCTAGTTCGACTGTCTAACATTATCTCATTGACATTCTAGCTCCATCGTATTTGATTATGTTAAGCACAATCCATTTTTTGGCAAATCATCCAACATTATCTATGTAGCCTTTTTTATTATGTTCTCTTATTGTAAGAACAAGTGTTGATGCTTATTTTTATCTTGGTATTTGACTATATTGATTACAATATCATGTTAGGGAAATAAAAAAGCAAGGTGTTTAGTCTTTTACGTTGATCTGATAATGCAATTAAGAACCTTTATCTATGCAATAAAAAATGTATGTTACGTATATAAATGTGTTTTTAAGTGTTTATATAGTTTTCATACAATTTGATAGAATTTCATAACAAGAGCCTTATGTATATTTAGTTCCTTACACAATGCAATGAATATTGTTTCGTTATATATAAACTATATGTAGTTTATATGAATTTGTTTTTTTATAATTTATGAAGAAATATCACTTGAAGAGCATAATATTGAACTTTATTAGGCTGGAGGGAGTGGTAACACTCCTAACACCTTGCCACCTAGGATTTTTTTAGTTATTTTTATGACACATAGGCTTAGCATGTATAACATAAAAAATGTAAGGAGTGGTAGTATTTGATTTTAAATAGGTTTTATTTTAAAAAAGAAAAGAAAAACCAAACAACCAATAGTTTTGCAATCAAAAGCTAAACAGCCAATAACAACTCAATAATCTTTCTCTCTCTTCTCGCTAAGTACATAACGACCCATAGCTAGCGACTCAACTAGCGAGTCTTAAGGGAATGGCTTAACATTGCGTGGCACTCTTTTGGCGAGAGGGGTGGCGAGGCCACTCCCTCTAGCCTTTCCCTCTAGCCTTAGTTCGGTTGAAAATAGTAAGGAATTGCAAGTACATAATGATCATGACCATCATTGAATGAAATATGAACATGTAGTGTGAACTTCTCAAAATCCTTATAATGTAACTTACCGTTATTTACGGAAAAAGTAATTCTCAATACCCATGTAATTCAATAAGTTATTTTTAACGGCTTTATAACATTCTTCTATAATCATCACCATATATATAGTTAACTAGGTGTAAGACCCGTGTAATACACAGGTTTATTAAAAATAAAAATTTAATACCAATATTTAAACATTAAATTTAATATCAATATCAATTTTAGAGCTATCATTAATTATGACATTTATTACATTATAAATATATCAATTCTTTTCAAGGAAGCATTTATTTTTCTCAATATTATAACCGAAATAAGTTATGATATGTGAACAAATCAGAAAATTACATGTGGAAATAAATAAATTCTAAAAATCTATTAAAATGTCATGTGTCCAAATCAATAAGGACATGACATGTGGCAGAAAATGGGTTTTATTTATTAGTATAGATTTGCGTTTGAAACTGATTTTCTTCATTTACGTAATTGGTTACCATATAAACAAGTTATTTTTACGATCGATATGAAAAAGCAAATTTTCATATTAGCACACAAATTCTTTCACACAATATATACTTTTTGGCCAACAAAATGTATGCTTTTCATGCATAAATATATCACATACAATCTAGAACGAATAAAAACTATATTAATTTCGTCAGAAGAAATCATTAAAGCTTATGATGAGAAGTTGCATATATTGGAGACGATTCATTCCTATCCATCATCTTCATGCACTTTGACGACAAAAGTCTTACTATATAAATCAACTACACTTCATGCACAAAGCTTATTTAGTCTTTAATAAAGTTACTTGATTTCTTTTTTATGAGATGATTAAGAAAATAATAGAGTTGCTTGGCAAATTCACGAAAGACTGAAAGGATGGGATAGATTTTTTTCTTTGTATTTTTAATGTTAGAGTTAACTTTCTTCATTGTGTTTCAAAATTCAAAAGTATAGAACTAAAACAACTACTTTGATAAAAAGTATGAAAGACACGAATACAGTTTATCAGTAAGCGACTTTCCCACCGAACTTATTGTATTATTTGTGTATAAGACCGTGATGCACGTCATAAGATTTTATAAACTTCATATTTACCCGATTTTCTCAAGTAGATATACATTAAAAGTCATTATACATTCAAGCATTATCAACGCCTTCTCCAAAACTGTTTGTAGCTACATGAGCCGCTTGATTACTTGAACAAGTTATAGTCGTGTGATATACATGATTACAAAATTAGGAGAGGTATTAACAACTGAGAGTATTGTTATCTTTTACTATCGGACTGACTGCATCTATTATGTCCCATGTGTCTTACATGTTTTTCATACATTAATGATCCATCTCTAAATGATCCATCTCTAAAGAATGTTGAATTTCTCTCTCAAGTTTAGTTCTTTTAGGGGCAAGTGAGTGAAAGTGTACACTAATCATACTTTATATAAGAAATCTATAATGTATGGACCATCACTAAAGTCTAGATTGAATACTTTGTTATGCATGTTTTAGGATACACGATTTCTATGATTTTTCGAATTGGATGAGTGGTTTTGATGCCTACATGTTTCGGGGGTGTAAGCACGTTAATTGAATGCAAATATTATAAACATTAACTATTATTTATTAACTATTATTTATGTGAAACATTTACTTGGCATTTATTTCGTTAATAACCATCTGCATTTTTAATTAGTTTTTTTCCTTCCCTTTAATATCCATTTGTTCAACCCATTAGAATACCATATATATATATATATATATATATATATATATATATATATATATATATATATATATATATATATATATATATATATATATATATATATATATATATATATATATATATATATATATATATGTATCTTTTGCATGCCCTTTGTCTATCTCCCTCTATCTTGTAGTCCATCTTTTAACATGTCAACTAACATAATTTTCGAGAAAGACTACAAATACGACATGACTTTGTTTTCAGAATCTTGTAATGAGAAACTAATGCACCACGACACATTGATGATGGATAACAAAGTTTTTTTTTATCAATCCAACCAATAAAAAAAACTTCAGGCAAAGAAATGATAAAAAAAAAACTTTTGAGGTCATGGCATGGTAACACCATTATAATTTAAACAAAATCATACCGACAATGATTTCATTGGGTCTCTAGAAGAGGTTTTAAAATGTCCTAAAGAAGAAAGTAAGCATATCAGACCTTTGGTTTAAGGACATGTCAGCCGGTACACATAGAAGAGGCAGCGTTATTCTTTGACAAGGGACTGCGCAGGTCTATCGAGGATATGGTGGTATGTGGGGGCCCCTTCTTTGGAGACATTCAGTGGCGCTTGGCTTCCTTACCTATTCGTTTCGCTGGTTTGGGTTTGTACTCGTCCTACGAGGTTCCTCCTACGCATTTGTAGCCTCGAGGGCCCAATCTTGGGCATTACAAGACCACATCTTACGTGACAGTGGCATATGTGGTATGGACTCGGATTACCTGTGTGCTATGACTCGTCTCCGTGATACGATTCCGGGATTTGACTGTAGCGGTTTCACTAATAAGGACACCGCCCCCCCCCCCTAAATCCCAAAAAGCTTTGGCGTGTGCGCTTTTTAGCAAAATCGTCCAAGATATGGAAGTCAACTTCGACATGACTGTCAGACAGAAAGCAGTCTTTGAGTGTCTGCGGGCGCCTCATGCTTAGGATTTTCTGCTAACTATCCCTATTGATGGTCTTGGCCAGCATATGTCTCCTGTGGAGTACCGAACTATCCTTCGTTACCGCCTCATGATTCCCATATTCTCAATTGACGAGATATGCCCAGTTTGTCGCAAGGCATGTTTGGATACCTTTGGGGAACACGCGGTTCATTGTAGAGAGCTCCCTGGTTTCAAGTATAGACATGATGTGGTTCGAGATGTTCTCTTTGATGCTTGTCGGCATGCTGGTATTTATGTGAAGAAAGAAGCGCCAGTGAACTTTTTGACGGACCCGCAGGATGGCAGGTCCACACTTAGACCGACTGGCATTTTGGTCTTTGGATGGATAGGAGGGAAGCATGCGTGCGTGGATCTTACTGGTGTCTCTCTTCTCGTTGGTTTGGGGAGCGGAGGTTTCGCAGTTGGGCATGCCGCTTTGAAAGTCGCTGCGTGCAAAGTGGCAAAGCACGATAATGCATGTAGAGAAAATCAACATGTATTTGTTCTTTTTGCATTCGATACATTTGGTTTTCTCGCAACAGAGGCGGTGGAGCTCCTTAATAGATTCCAACGGGTCATGCATTCTAATGTCATATCTCCTAGATCCACAAATGTTGTTTTCAAAATAATTGGTTTTGCCATCCAGAAAAGGCTAGCGGCGCAGCTTGTTGCCCGTTTGCCTTCAATCGATATATATTGAACTTTCATATTTATATTAAAACAATATAGAAATTTTTGACTTCACATGTTTATTCATGTATCTCCTGTTAACAATATATGGTTAATTAAAAAGACAACTCGTAGTATATATCAAACTCTAATTTCTAGATTCTTAATTTTTAGTATGACCTGGTGTAAAGTAATATTCGATTTGTGTTTAATATGCAAACAAATTAACATTATAGCATTTTGGTTTTTATAAATCGAAATATATGATTATGTTTATCTATAATATATTTGGAAAAATTGAATATAAAATTATTATTAATTAAGGAACCTAAGAACAACACCGACTCTACCATTTGCAAAACTAAACAAAGACTTATAGCCCTCAATTCTAAAAGACTTTCAATTTTAACATTTTTTTGTGTTATATATATATATATATATATATATATATATATATATATATATATATATATATATATATATATATACACACGAATCTATGTTTAAAGAGTATCAAAATAATATGAATTTTAATATATTTAATAATTCTATGGAAAACAAAAAACTCTAAAAAACATAAAAATGCATAAAAAAATACTTAGAGATTACAAAACTTTTTTTTGACTTTATAAATGAAAAAATCGCAGGTTTTTACTAAAATTCGCTCAATTTCTTTTTGAAAAAAAAACGAAAAAAAAAACAATTTTTTTTCAACGAATTTTAGTGCAAACCTACGATTTTTTCATTTATAAAGTCAAAAAAAAAAGTTTTGTAATCTCTATGTATTTTTTTATGCATTTTTAGGGTGTTTCTAGGGTTTTTTTTGTTTTCCATATACCCTTCCCTATATATATATATATATATATATATATATATATATATATATATATATATATATATATATATATATATATATATATATATATATATATATATATATATATATTTCATTTCAAATTCACAATTTAAATATATATATTTTTTGGTACTCTTTAAACATAAATTCATATCAATGTAAAAAAATTGAAAATGCAGTTCAGATTCAAGTTGTGAATCTGTTCAGATTCACATTGTAAGTTTGCTTAGATACACAGTGTGAATAATAATAGTAAATCAGATTTACATTGTAAATTCTAAAAATCAAATTATATACAGTTCAAATTCACAACTGAATAAATCCATTTGTTGTTTTTTTTTAAAAACTAATTTATGAGTAATCGAAATGTTAAAAATATTATAAAATTTCATGGAAATATATTTCAATTCATATATAAATTTCAGTAAATTATTTTGCCAATAAGCACATACGACATGCATATCAGGCATCCTCCTAGATCCTTTGCCCCATTCTAGCATGCAGTTTACGTACACATACAACAGTCATAAAAGGCATCCTTCCTAGATCCTTAGCCCTAATCTAGCATGCAATTTTCATAATCATATAATAACATAACATAAATGTATGAGTATCTTGGGGAAAACTTACTTGAGCTCGGCCGGTCGCAGGCATGACACACCTTGTTCTTTTCAAAGTTCTTTTCTCTTTTCAATTTCTTTTCAAACTCCCTTTTAAAAGGTTTTACTTTTAAAAAATTTCATACCGAGTCATTAGTTTGAGTTCAGACCTATCCAAGAGTCTGATACCAACTTGTAACACCCCAAAAATCATGACCAAAAATATCATTTTAAATTAACTAGATTATAAAATTGTTTACTGAAAACATCATCCATATCATATCAACCCGTAATCTCATAAGTCAAATATCATAAAACATGTTGTGGAATAATAATAATAATAATATCATAGTACAATCCTATGGAGCTCAAATGCGGAATCATACGAGTGTGTGATGCCCTGCTACTGTGCCAGCTCCTTCTCCTTCGACGAAGAGGTACCTGAAACCAAAACTGAAAACCGTAAGCACAAAACTTAGAGAGTTCCTCCCACCATACAATAACATAATAAGCTAGGCATATCTAGGTGTCGGCCTCCCCTTCGGTCTACCTCAACCGGATAACTGCCTAGCATATCTCGGTGTTGGCCTCCCCTTCGGTCTATTTCAACCGGATAATTGTCAGACATATATGGGTGTTGGCCTCCCTTTCGGGCTATTTTAACTGGATATCAAGGACTATTTCACCCCTACCACTACCACATAGAATCATAACATACTGGCACATAGAACATAACAGATAATGGCATACCAGAAAATTATCCCACAGACAATCATCTAACTACATGCTTCTACTAGTGGGCCGACATTATGGCCTTAGAACCACTTCTACTAGAAAGTAACTCACCTCGTAAAACTACATGTCAAATATCACGGAAAGTAGTCTCAAACAGCTACTCCGATGACTCCCAGCTATCATAATCGCATTAACACAAAATCAGAGTCTATAACACTACTTAGGGTAAAATGACCATTTTACCCCTTGGTCCGATTGGAACATTCATAAGATCCAATTCTAGCTTATTAAGCCCAACCCTCCTATGCCCCACCAAAGACTCCCTAAAGGCCCACTAATGTCCCAATTTCTGAAATGGGCCTTATCCCCCAAATGGGCCCATTACAAGTCCAAAAGTTCCAAGTCCTAACATAATAATTCCAAAGGGTCCGATCATGGCCCAATAGGCCCAATACTCTAGTTCCCAATTCCCAGGTCTAAAATTATGCTACACAATGGGACACGGGGCCCAATAGCCCAGGCCCAGTCTCTTAACGCCCAAAAAACCCAATCTATCCACTCTTCATGCGTACGCGCGGCGTACCTGGCATGTACGCCCAGCGTACACTGGCCTTGACCAAAACGGGGTGTTGACCCGGTACGCGCGACGTACCAGGGAGTATGCCCAGCGTACTGGCCAGCTTCCTTGGGACTTCATTTATGACTTAATCCAGTAAGTCCTTTCGTCCAAACTGTTGATCCAGGTCCTTTAAGACCTCCTAAACCATAAAGTCACAAACTTTATGTGCTTGCATGCATGGTTAGGGTCAAAACATGATTTTGGTCCTTTTAACAAGCTTTAAGGCCTCTTTAAAAAACAAGCTTTAAGGCCAACTAGCGCTTGCATGGTTGTGGCTTAACCATCAAGGTCTGATTTTTATGACCATAGGTGCTTCTAAGAGTCCAAAAGGATAGTTCTTATGTTCTGAAACTAACAATACTAAAATATCCTCAACCATGGTGTAACGCTTGTAGATCCGGGCTAGTCGATTTAGAGACGATAAGCGTCAAAAATGACTTTTTGATAGAAGATTTTTTAGAATAAATAATATTAACCAAGTTGTAGTATATGTCACAAGGTTTCCATACATATAAAGAACGTTGAAATCTGAGTTATAACGAAGAAATTATGATCTGTCAAAGTTTCACGACAGATCCGACATGACACAGCGCAACGTAAATAGTGAATTTCCGATAAAGCGATATTTGGCTTTAGCAATATAAACGAAAATCGTAGAATACGTTAAACCGAGAGCGTGCATAAAGAGAACGCCCAAATCTGACTTTGTATGAGGAAGTTATGATATTTCTAAGTTTTAGCTTAGCGGTATGCAACTTAAATCTCGAAATTGGGATCGAGTGATCTTTGGCCGAAACAATATAAACGAGAATCGAAGGTCTCATCTAGTAGTTCAACGGTAAAATGACAGATGAAAACGAACGTCAGATAAAAAGTTATGAATGTCTAACGAAGTTTTGCTGTTCCGACCTACTAAAAATAAGATAATAAAAAATGAATTCAAAATAAGCTGACATAGTCTAAATGAAAGTTGTAGAGCATAATCTCACCTACGCGTGGATATAAAGAACATCGAAAACGGAGCTCCTATGCAAAAGATATTAATTTATGAAGTTCGGGGCACGAACCCCGACACTGTGTTAGAGTTCACGACGTGAACATAGGGTTCACGACGTGAACTTAGAGATGACGTCTCCAAGAGCCCGACAGACCCAAGTTGCGATGACGTACCTGATGATGACTGAACTCACGACGTGAATATTTGAGATTCACGACATGAATCCAGAAAATCAGCTCTATAAATAAAAATTGAAGGGCGGCCAATTTTGGTTGCTAATTCTTTCACTCTCTCACTCCCTATACCTTCTCTAGCTGTCTTGAAGTACCCCCGAAGCCCCGGTATCATCCCGACACCTGAAGCAAGTCCCGAAGCCCCGAAGATCCCAAGAAGAAAAGAGTTTTAAGCCGAAACTCTACCCGCAAGAATCCCGGTTTTTGAAGATATCCCGGTTTCATCGAAGAATATTACTTTAAAGAGCCGTAGTGCTGTCTGATCATCGTCTTATATGGTGACTGTGTAGTCACTTTGAGTTTTTCTTTGTATTATAGGTAATGGCACTAGAGCTTAAGTTGGATGACCTATCAAGATATTTTGGATTATAGATCAGTAGCTGTAAATAACTGTTGTAAGGTCTATTTTGTACTGTTTATGCTTTTTGTTTGTATCAGAACATGACATCCCGAGATTTTTGTGCAAAATACATTTATTTAAGAAATGCTTTGATAAATTCTTATCATATTTTGTTTTGGGAACAAATTCTGCAACTCTTTTAATCAAAGGATTACTCTGATTTTATTTTAAAAGCATAAATTAAATCGGTCTTTTCTGACCGTGAAAATGGGGATGTCACAGTTGGTATAAGAGCATTAGTTTAAGCGAACTAGGAATTTGTAGGATTTCTAAACTTAAACTTAGAATGCTAAGCGATAACTATGACATGAGTGTCTACCATATTTTATACACAAGCACTAGTATATTTTAGGAAAGATGCCTAAAATGCTTTTATGTGCTAAATGCTATATGTTTGTCATATATGATATTGTTTGTTCGGATCTATGGTATGTTGCCGACTGGATCTAGAAACCTATGTGTTTAGGATTCTAAGCGTACGACAACGATATTAGAACTAACATGTAAACGCTTCAGAGTGATAAAGATGATATGAATATATATCGTGAATGAGGATCTAAATTCACCTTATTCGGTCTATAGATCAAGAATGGCAAAAACTAGAAGTGGGGTTGGAAACGAAAACGAAAACAGGAATCAACGACCTCTAATTGAGCAAGGACCTATTGTAGCAGCTGCACCAGAACCCATCACCATGGCTGGAGTACAAGCCATGATTCAGGCAATGATGTCTGAACAAAGGGAAGAAATGAGGCAATTATTGTTGAACAACAGGAGTGAACCTTCAATGCCAGTTGAACAACCTGAACTCAATAATGATCAGTCTGAGGAAGGAAATTATAGTAGATATGTTGATCAAACTGAACCGCTTGTGGTTAGGAGGAATAACCACAAGGACGGAGTGGAGAGAAACAGATGCAAGTATAAAGACTTTATGACTTGAAAGCCATCAACATTCATTAGAAAGGAAGATCCCATCAGAGTAATGGATTGGATCTCGAAAATGGAATTGGCTTTCATGACATGTGGTTGTCAAGGCAAGTTACAAACTATATTTGCAGTGCATCAGTTCAGAGGTGGCATTGTTCGCTGGTGGAACACTTTGGGGAAGACTCTAAGCCCAAATGAGCCACTTCAACTGACTTGGGCAGAGTTCTTGGTGCATTCAAGCGCAAGTATTGCCCGACCCAAAATCTACTTGAGCTAGAGAAACAATTTCTGACATTGAAAAAGGCAAGCATTTCCATTGATGAATACACCAATAACTTCACAGATAAAATGGAGTTTCCTTTGCGTATTGTCCCAGACGAGTTGAAAAAAATCAACAGGTACACAAAGGGACTTCCATGGGAGTATGCAGTGCCAGTGTGTCAGGCACTTACTCTAGAGGCAGATATTTGGGTTGCCAAGTATGTCGAAGATATGATCAAGGTAAGAGCCGCCAGCAAGGTTGAAGTTGGCGAGAAAAGGAAGTTTGAAGGAACTTCAGGTTCCAATAAGGAAAGCAAATTTTCAAAGTTTGGATAAGGAGGAGGAGATTAATCAAGATGGTGTGATAAGTGCAAGAAGAAACACTTGGGAAAATGTGGTGAGGAGGTTACATGTTTCAAGTGTGGAAAGCATGGGCATTACGCCAATTGAATGTACATTCAACCAAAAGGGTGTGTTACGAATGTAGTGAGGAAAGGCACTTCAAGCAAGACTTCCCAAAGAGGAAAGGAGCTACAAAGCAAAACACGCAGCTAAAGCCAAAGGCAAGAGCATTCCTAATGATCCTTAATGAAGCTGGTGACGATGCAAGGGATCAGGAATAATGATTTTATATCCAAAGATCGAGTTATGAAGTAGCAATGTGAATAGTAACATGTGGTGTAGCCTATCAGAGGCATAGTATAGGGTGAACTTGAACCTCAGTGTAATCGTTTCAAGAAATAATATAAACCCTAGTTTTGTTATCTAATGTGTTGGATGATTGTGTGATTTTCTTGTATTGTGACTTTGATTGACTACGGGACAATACTTGGGACGAGTATGAGTAGGTGTGAATGGTAGTAGAGGCCTATACTACCGGAAGCACAAGACTCGCACTTGGATCAGAGAAAGTCACAAGGTTACCAAGAAGCTAGTAATTGTTTCCGTTTTTATTCAAGTATGTCGTTATCATTGTTTCGGTAATGACTAAGAAGATGATTGATATTCTAACCCTAGTGGTCATATCTAATTGAGTCCGACTATGATGAGTTTGTTACGTGGTTCGGAGAACCCAGTCGATGTAGCATCTGACTTAAGCTGACGGATTAAAATCAAAGCGATCAATAGTATCACGCTCGTTGTTAAAGAAGTTAGTAGCTAGAAATGCTACATGCTAAAAATGTGATTATATCACATTAGAATATGAAGGAAGGTATATTCCATTCTGGAATTTGACTCTAAGAGACATGAGTCTAAGCATTGCATCATACGATGAGAGGTCATTAGAACATGATCCATCGGTCTGTTACAATAAATGAAGGAAAGTACATATTCTAAGAAGAAGAAGGAGTCCTCAATAAGGATTTATTTTGTAATTCGAATGTTAAGATTGAAAGTCCAGCATAGTACGAGGAACAAATGTAATATTGAGCATCGCCTACGGTCAAGGATTCCAAGAGGTAGATACTCATTCAAATAAACATAGAAGTACGATTATTACCTAGGATGAAAAGATTACGTATGGAATCATTATACCAGACCTATTTAGTTGATGTTTCTGGGACGTAATCATCCTAAGGGGAGATAGTTGTAACGCACGTAGATCCGGGCTAATCGATTTAGAGACGATAAGCGTAAAAAATGACTTTCTGATAGAAGAGTGTTTAGAATAAATAGTCTTAAACAAGTTCTAGTATATGTCACAAGGTTTCCATACATATAAAGAACGCTGAAATCCGAGTTATAACGAAGAAGTTATGACCTGTCGAAGTTTCGCGACAGATTCGACATGACACAGCGCAACGTAAATAGTGAATTTTCGATAAAGCGATATTTCGCTTTAGCAATCTAAACAAAAGTCATAGAATATGTTAAAACGAGAGCGTGCATAAAGAGAACGCCCAAATCAGACTTCGTATTAGGAAGTTATGATTTTTCTAAGTTTCAGCTTTGCGGTATGCAACTCAAATCTCGAAATTGAGATCGAGTGATCTTTGGCTGAAACAATCTAAACAAGAATCGAAGATCTCATCGATAGTAGTTCAATGGCAAAAAGACATACGAAAACGAACGTCAAATAAAGAAGTTATGAATTTCTAACGGAGTTTTGCTGTCCCGGCCGACTAAAAATAATATAATAAAAAATGAATTCAAGATTAGCCGAAGAAGTCTAAACAAACGTTGTAGAGCACAATCTCACCTACGCATGGCTATAAAAAAACGTCGAATACGGAGCTCGTATGCAAAAGATATGAATTTCTGAAGTTTGGGGCACGAACCCCGACACTGTGTTAGAGTTCACGACATGAACATAGGGTTCACGATGTGAACTTAGAGATGACGTCTCCTGGAGCCTGACAGACCCAAGTTGCGATGACGCACCTGATGAGGACTGAACTCACGACGTGAATATTTGAGATTCACGACGTGAATCTAGAAAATCAGCTCTATAAATAGAAATTGTAGGGCAGTCGATTTTGGTTGCTAATTCCTTCACTCTGTCACTCCCTATACCCTCTCTAGCTGTCTTGAAGTACCCCTAAAGCCCCGGTATCCTCCCGAAACCCGAAGCAAGTCCCTAAGCCCCAAAGATCCCGAGAAGAAAAGAGTTTTAAGCCGAAACTCTGCCCGCAAGAAGCCCGGTTTTTGAAGATATCCTGGTTTCATCGAAGAATACTACTTTAAAGAGCCGTAGTGTTGTTTGAACATCGTCTTATCAGGTGTCTGTGTAGTCACTTTCATCTTACACATAGATATGAAGTATTTTATATAAAATACGTGTTATGTGTATATATGTTGTTTGATTATTTGAGATGGATTATGAATGAATGTTCTATACAGGTTTTAAACTGTATATGTATTTTATATCTACAAATATGTTGGGTAAAACATGGGTAGATAAAGAATGAGGGATGAAAGATGATACAGATGTTATTGGCAGCTGCGCCTAATAAATAACATTGGCAGCTACGCCTAATAAATAATATTGGAAACTGTGCCAATTAGAGAATAAATGATGTTGTTGGCAGCTGCACCTGATAAATAATATTGGCAACTATACCAATTAGAGAATAAATGGTGTTATTAGCAGCCACGCCTAATAAATAACATTGGCAGTTGCGCCATAGGCACAGATGGACTTTATGCCTATTCCTTAGGATAACCCTTAGGAATGAATGAGTAAAGGATAAATGATTCTTAAGATCTTTAAGAATAAAGAAGATAACGGGGTTGGGAATTTTTGTTGATTGCTTAATGTTTAAACAAAATCAATTTATTATTTTTGGGTTGAAAACCCTACATGCTCACCAGGCTCCCAAGCCTGACCCACTCAGTTTTTCTTTGTATTACAGGTAGTGGCACCAAAGCATAAGTTGAATGACTTATCAAGATATTTTGGATTATAGATTTTTAGCTGTAAATAACTATTGTAAGGTCTATTTTGTAATGTTTATGCTTTTGGTCTGTATCGGAACATGACATCCCGAGATTTTTGTGCAAAATACATTTCTTTAAGAAATGCTTTGATAAATTCTTATCACATTTTGTTTTGGGATAAATTAAATCGGTCTTTTCTGGCCGTGAAAACGGATATGTCACAAATGAAGTCTAAAAATGACCTTAAACACCCCCATAAACAAATATAGGCATAAAATGTCCAAGTATGGAACTTGATACCTCAAAAGAGTCAGAAGTGATGCCAATCTCCCGGATCTACAAGCTCTTGGTGGATCCTTGCTTATTCTTCAGGCTCCTTTCTTCCCTTCTCACTAACACAACACACAAACACTCTTAGATGGCTTCCAAATCACAAAGGGACACAAATATGAGGTAGGGTTTTCATGGTGGTTGTCTATGGGTGAAGGGAGGCAGAACTAACACGGGTAATGTTCTTTATATATGGATCAAACCCTAAATTTTTAGGGTTTGAGGATCTGCACACGTACGTTACGCGTAGTCCTGGTACATTGGGCGTATGTGGAAGGCTTCTACGGTCCATTCTCATGAGTATGCTGAGCATACATGGCACTGTACACCCTGCGTATGATGTTTCCTCAACTCACTTGCAAGGGCCCAAAGGTCAAGCCCAAACCAAACAATTCCTCAATTCAATTAGGATAACAAAATTAAATACCTGGAAATTCCCAGATGTTACAAAGAAAAATCATGAACAACGATATATTCGTATTTTTTTCGATAAAAAACATGGCCTAATAAAATCTAAACGGAAAAAGAGGTTAGGTTTTTGGCATAATCTGATGTATATGCGACCAATGTACAAATGTACATCTATTTCCTTTGTTGTTGATCATTATGATTTCTGACACTCACAATTGGTTTCTCATTAATAATAGTTCTCTAATGATGTAACACCATGTTCATGTACTTTCCTTTTATACCCTTAATATGAGAATTATTTGCAAAATTGGTCCCTTTTGCCTTTTTAATGAAAAAACGTGGATGTTATGTACATTGGGCGGACGTGGCAAAAACCTAAACTCTAATTTTTAGTATTTGGACCCTATTTAAGTACCATTATCTATTTGAGACCCCTTCATTCGTCAACCTTCATCCTCATTTTTGTCCCAAGCAAACCCTAATCCCTTTGTGTGTGCATTTTGAGCTTGAAAGTGTGCTTTTGTGGTGTTCTTGAAGGAATGAGAAGGAAAGGAAACCATATTGGAAGCTCAAAACCATTTGGATCCAGAAGCATCTCACCCTCAAGCATCATTTGGAGGTTTAACATTTGAATCTTGATTTGCTAGTTGCCTAGATCTTTCTAGTTTAGAGTTTGTATACATTTTTGCTCTCGTAGTTTGATCTGATGGAGTATGAGTGTAACGCCCTGTTCTAAAAGTATTCGTTCATGGATTTCAGAAACCAAAGCTAGGGGAGTTTTGGTCATTTTTGGGATGGGAGTTTATTTTGAGATGGTTGTGGGCTGAGTTGTGCTGCTAGAAACGTAGGGCTTCTCACCACCTTTCCGTGGATATAAAGTTCATCAGAAACGGATCTAGATTGAAGGAGTTGTTATACTTTGAAGATATTGACATAATGGCCCTTTTGGAGAAAAGTCCGCATGGAAGGCCATGCATGCATGCTTGGAACACGCGTGGGTACGCCCAGCGTAAGCTGGGTTACGCCCAACCTACTGAGGCAACTTGGTCGCGGATGATCAAGGCGTACGCCCAGCGTACGCTAAAAGTTATGAAACCCTAATTTTTGGATTAAGCACTATATAAAGGACATAATGGTTTCAACCTTAGCCCCCATATCAGCCTCCCCAACCTCAGAAGAAACCCTAGAACGTTCATACCCTCATTTGGTGAGATCATGACCTTGGAGAACCCATTTTGGTGGTTTAAAGCTTGGAAGAGAAAAGAAGAAGGTTGGCAAGGAGGAACCTTGGAAGCTAGAGTTTGTAGATCTGGGATAAGTGCCTCATTTCGGACCTCTTCAAGGTAAAAAGTTTTGAGCTTGATGATTAATCTCTTAGATCTCCTTTAGTTCAAGTTTATGGACTTTTGGTCCCAAGATTGGGTCTTTGAGACTTAAGCACGTTTCTAAGACCAAGGTTGCCTCCCTTAGAGTCATATGAGTCCCAGAAGCAGTAAAGTTCCAACCTTTATGGTCCTATTAAGTCCATGCATGAGATCTAGTCCCCTTTATGGAAGTAGAAGAGTGTTTTGAGAGTTTGGGTTGGTTTGGGCCATATAAAGTCACCAAGTCAGTGACTTTACGGCTCAATACATGGAATAAGGCTTGGATCCGAGTTTGTATCTTCTGAATCGGGGTATTAAGCACTTATTAGAAGTTGACTTAATAAGGTTGTACGTTGGGCATACGAGGAGGTACGCACGACGTACAAGCCATCAGCCAGTACGCTCAGCATACCTAGGAGTACGCCCCACGTACGTTGTCAGATTTGGGCCTCGGTGTGGGTTGTGGTTGGATTTTAGGTCTTTGGGACTTAGTGGGCCATCAGGAGTCAGTGTTTATGGGCCAAATATATGTATTGGGCTTAAGGTAAGGCCTAATAATGGGGTTGGGCCCAATGTAGCAAATTGGGCCATTTATGGGTCAATAGTAGGCTTGGGAAGCCTACTTAATGTTGGACCTTTTTATAGTATGTTTTGGGCCCTAGTTATGGACCATTATGGGGTAGGGGTAAAATGGTAATTTTACCCTGAGAGTGATTATGATATTGGGCTAAGTGATATTGTGATCTTCGTAGCTCGGGGAGCCGAAGAAGCTGCAATCGGGAAATTCCAGTCAGCAACCGGAAGGTTATCAGCAAAGTTCGGCAGTGCCGGTGAGTTTCCCTTTGTGTGAATAGGTCTACGACCCTAATGTCGGCCCATGTAGTTATGAGTAGGAAGACCCGGGGGTTAGCCCTAGGCACTGTTTGCTAGTATGATATGCAGGACCAATGTCCGATGTTGGGCGGGTGCCCAAGGAATGATTTGCATGATAGTTTATACTTGTTGTCTGTGTGATACATGTATGTGCCTGGTAGGGAGGTGAGTGTGGGCGAGGTCCCGTATCTCACCAATTGCAGAGTGTGGACGGTGTTCCACATCTCATTAGCAGTCGAGCAGGGGCGAGGCCCATGGTAGGAAGGGAGTGAGTGTGGGTTGGGCCCGTATCTCACTATCAGTGGGAGCGAGGACGGGGTTCCATGACTCATCAGTAACAGGACAGGGGCGGGGCCCAAGATAGGCGAGGCCATAGAACAGGAATCCAGTAGTATATGTCCAGTTTATGTGTTATGATATTATTATATGTTAGTATATGTTAGCGGGTGGGGCCCAGAGACAGGCGAGACCTAAGAGAAACAGATGTGTACACCGAGCGGGGCTCGAAGCCAGGCGGGGCCTAGGGCAGGTGGGGACTGTTGTAGCGGGCGAGGCCCAATATTTGCAGTATATGTATGTGTATGGTATGTGGTAGGTTGGGGAACTCACTAAGCTTCGTGCTTACGGTTTTCAGTTTTGGTTTCAGGTACTTCTGGTAGCGGAGGGAAGAGCTCGGGGTGATCGCATGGCACACACCATTGATTAGTCAGTCTGGGATGTTTTACTCTGATAATGAAAATATGTTTTGGAAATTAATACTTTGAATTATGTTATGGTTTATGATATGTTTTTATGAATATGGTTTTAGTAATGATTTAAAGAAAAATTTTAGTCGTGATTTTCGGGACGTTACAATGAGCTACTCCAGGTCCATGCCATGTAGTTTTCTATAGTTTTGAGTTCATATTTTCATAAAAATGAGAGCTTTGGCACTCTCATTGAGCCATGCAAGAGTTTGGGAGTTTTGGGTGACTTTTGGACCAAGGATTTGAGTTTTCACCCTCTTGAATGCATGCAAATGGATAAAGTCGGAGACTTTATCCATTAAAACGTCCCATTTTATGTGGATCTGAAGTTTGGTGCCTTAACTTAATTAAGCAAGAGCTTAATGGAAAAGTTTGGGTTCAACTCTGGTATGTTGCGCTTAGCATGGTTCAAGCCAGTAATCTTGCAAGGCACCCTCTATGTTGGGCATAAAGGGGAGTACGTTGGGCGTACGCAACCCAAAAGGAAATCTTTGAATTTTTTGACTTTGACTTTGACCAAGTTTGACTTGAGGACATTTTGGGTATTTTGAGTTATGGTTTGAGATTTGGTCACTATTTGTTGCATATGTGACTTGTATAGTTGGTATTCAGAGCATTGTGTTGTTCAACTATTTTGTTAAACTATGAGGTAAGTTTTTCCTCACTGTAGTTGTGCGTTGAAGGCACCAATGCCGACATGCTAGGTTATATACCCTGGTATATAGGACGTTGTTATGTTGTAGTAATCTATTAGATTTGTATCCTAGTATATATGATGTTGTTATGCGGTAGTGATCTGTAGATTTGTCTGTTTATTTGTTGACTGGTTATATGTTTATCTGTTGCATATGTCAACATAACATTGTTTTAGGTTAAGGCTTTACTGCGATGTGTGTAAGCCAATAAACCGGGGCATTCTAGTCTGATGGCTGAGTGAACCAGGGTATTCCAGTCCAATGATTGATTAGATCCATTGCGTATTGGCATTCATGTCCGATGTCTGATTGGGCCAAGTTATTCCATTCCGATGACCAATTGGGTCGGGGGTAATCCAACACGATGGTTGTGGACATGAGGGTATTCCATTCCGATGACTGATTGGACCGTAGGTATTCCAACCTAATGGTTGTGGACCCGAGGGTATTCCAGTTCGATGAGTGATTAGACCCAACATGCATGATTGTATATGTTATATGTTGTGTGGTGGTACTTTGGGGGAACTCACTAAGCTTTGACTTACAGTTTCAGTTTTATGTTTTAGGTACTTTAGATGATCGGGACAAGGTGAAAGCTTGATCGTGCACATAATCTTGGATTTTTTTAAGATTATGATTTTAGGATACTCAGATTCATGTTTATGACTTTTGGAAACTATGATTTGTAAACGTTTATTGTTTTGAATTGATTTTAAAAATGAAAATTTTTACCTTGATTTCTGGGATGTTACAATTAAACATCACCTAAGTATATTATATATCTTAAGTATATTATATATCATTATTATTTTCATCCATATATACTTTTAATACTACAATTATCAACAATCTATATCAATCAAAAAAATATTTAATTTGACATTTTCAGAAATGCATTTAAAGTATATCAATATGATATTGTAGTTTTATAAAACTATCAATTATTAATTATATGTATTTTTATATTTTTGTAGTAAATAGATTTATATTATATTACTTCTAAAGTTAGAAAGAGAAATAAAAATAATAAATGGTCAAATGGCCCGTTATCGTGTGGTAGCGTGTATTGTACAATTGGTTGTGATCTTTGGTTTGTATGTTGCAAAAGATCGAATGTTTTACATATTTTGTTCTACTTTAATGCATACAACTAATCGTAAATTTAATGACTATTGCATACAACTTGGGTGATTTTACTTTTACACGGTTATTTGGAGAATGTAAGACCAAAGCAAGTGTTTCACATGTAAGTTTTTGTTTCTAAACAACCTATCAACAATATTCAACTGAATTATATATATATATATATATATATATATATATATATATATATATATATATATATATATATATATATCACCTAAAAAGACTAAAATAATAATATAACATTCACTTTGATATTATATTATTTATGATAAGAAAATAAAATGGTTTGAAAAAAAGATAACAAGAGTCTAGATTACTCGACACATTTTGGTCTAGAAGGGTGAAATTTGGCGATTGGAGAATGGTATATAATAGGTTTGAATAATAAAACAAAAATAAAAGCTAAAGGAATGGAACATGAATGGGTCCATATGGGGCCCAATTTGCGCCAGTCTGCAGCATAACATACTCACATACATGACGTGACAATGACAAGACATGTTGACAAATGACAAAGAGTATTGTGAAGGTGGATGGGATGGGACTCTATACGTGCAGACTCACAGTAAGGTGAGCTATGGTTTGTTAATGTGGGGACGCTTTTGCTTTTAGGAGCAATAAAGATAGGATACTGTGGGGACAGAATCACTGGCTTCGGCAGGACGCCCTTGTCTTGGCCGTTGGATTACTGTCATATCAGTTACTCCCATTGCACACAAACACTTTAACATGTCTCTTTTTTAGTTTCATTTAATTACAGTTTAGTCCTTCAATTTTAATGCCAACCACAAAATCTCAGTGGTGGTTGGTAATTGGTTGACTCATTCGGATTTCTAGTCAAAAAAATGATCTATGTCACTAAACTTATCGAAATTTACTATGCTTGTCTTTGGCTCTTCGGGTTTTAAAATTTTTTTTTATTTTAAGGTAATGTTATTAAAATTTATATTTTATTTAAGAATTGATGTTATAAATTGGCAAGTGATTTATTTAAAAAGGAAATTAAGTAATATAACCATAATGCAATGTTTATTTGAAGAAAATAGCAATTATTATTTCTTTTGATAAAATAACCATGTAGTCCGGAATAGAAGTTTTCAGACTTAAGAAAAAAAAAATTAAACATAAAACTACATTTCATATTGACATCAGACCAATATTCTAGATTTCAAACTGATTTTTTGAGTATGAAAAAAAACGTTGGATTTCAAAAACAAGTCTAAAATCTAATGAATAATTTTAAAATTTTAAGAAAAAAATTGGTTTTTACTATAATTTAACAAAATGTTAAACAAACATGGTAAATATCAAATATATACGATAATATTGCTTAAATCAAACAGTTTATTAAAAAACGATGTATTATACACTTCGAAATAGATATTTCAGACATAAGACTTTTTCTTTGAAAAAAATACAAAGAAAAAAACTCTATAATTTGATTAACAATCGAAGTTTAACATTCAGAAGAAATTTGTCATTTTCTAAAATCTAAAAAAATATCTTATTTTAAAAACTCATTTATAATTGTTGCTTTACCTAATTTTCTTATTTAAAATATTTAAAAACATATTTATATACAAAAATATAGATATTAGCGTAAGGTAAAATAACTGTATAAAATATCACCAAAATAATAAGAGTATATAAATCCAATATAATGTTCTAATTACTTCTTTCTTATAAAATATCACCAAAATAAGAGTATATAAATCCAATATAATGTTCTAATTACTTCTTTCTTATAATATTTTTAACGCAATAATGTTTTTTAAATAATAAATAGTTTATTGCTCTTATAATATGTAACTTGTTCACCTTCTAATTTATAAACAAACATGTTTAATGCTACAATAAATGGGTTTACCACGATTCGGGTTTCATTCCATAGTTTTTTACTTTTATATTTCAATCTAGTCTTTATTTTTTAAATTTTGGCAAATTGTATTTCAAATAAATTCAGTCGTCAATCTTATCATGTTTATCAGCCATATGCCCATATTAACATCTATTGTAGTAGAAGATGATTTCGAATATTTATTTATAATTGGTATATTATTTTATATATATGGTGTGACCATATAAGCAAATAAGTAAAATAAAAAATGGTTAAATAAAATATGAACAAAAATGATTTGAATTTACAATCTCATTACCCAGGCCATAAGTGTATAGTGTACTATTTTATTATAAAAATGGCATTTCACAACAATATTTAATGTGTAAATTAATTACATAACAACCCGTCGTATCTATTGTACGCTCTAACTAAAAATATTATATTTTTGTCTAGTTCCACGTTGTTTAGAAATTCATTAAAACGATCCTATTATCGAATAGTTGAGATAATATCGAAGTAAATGAGGAAGTGTTTCAAATGTCAATTAATACAAAAGTAAGGGTAAAAGTGAAAAATGCACATTTAAAATGAGGCGGGATTGCTGTAAATGCATGCAGTCACAGGGGAAGTTGGGGAACCAGATAGATGATAATGATGGGTCTAAAACTACAAAAGACTACAACCGTTGAAGATAGGTGGGTTGTAGACTCATGAAATAAACTCACCACCACAGGATCATATCATAATCGAACTTCGCCGCCACCTTCTCAGGTTTAATGGCTACCATGTATATATGTATTATACGATGCAAAATATATTAGAAGGGGTATTATAATATAATAAAAATGGATTTTTTTTTTTTAAGGAAAATGACTTGCAATGGTAATTACTTTTTTTTATACATATTTGACCACTTAACTTGTTAAATGTTTAAATGTGTGCAAAAAAATAAAGATGTTTAAATGTGAAAAAAAATTTACAAATTTTTTTATTATAATTTTACTAACATTTATATTTTTTTTCTATAGGTTTTTCTAATACAATGTTTTAAATATTTGTTTATAATTTTTTTGACTTTTTTATTTTTTCATATAATTTTAATATAAGTGCTTTTAAACCAAATATATTATAAATATGTTAATTTTTTCTACAAGTATTTAACTTGTTTTTTTTTTATACAGTTTTTTATAACTTTCATTAATTTATTTCTAAACTTTCATTTTCAACATTTTTAAAGTGTTTCACATATTTTTATATGATTGTTAAATATTTTTTATAACATTTTAAAATATTTTCGTTAAATACTAGTTTAAAACGTTGTATTAAAAAATTTAAAGTTTATAAACTTTTAATTAAAAAGTATTAAAAAGTTGGAATAATTTTTCAAACATTTACATTATATAGATTTTTTTGTTTTTTTTATTTGCTAAGTAATATATTTTTTTTAAAAGACCCTCCATACTTATTGTTATATATTTAATTTATTTAATTTTATTGTTAGATATTATTTACTTTAAAAATGTTGTATATGCTTAAAAACAAAAGAAAAAAATTATAAGATACTATATAAAATATTTCACAAAACAAAAACATATTTATTAATTAAAAAATAAAGTTTAAAATTGATCGATGGCAATATGTGAACACATACAACAAGTTAAATGGTTAATTATGTACAAAAATAAATAAGTTACCTAAATGTGAATAAGACGATAAAGATGATTACCGTGGTGAGTCATTTTCCTTTTTTTAATATAATTTAAATTATTATTAAAGAAGATAATTAATTGTTTTGCATTTTTTTAAAAATACCACTACATCCAAAATGGGTTATTCATGACCCAATATTGATGTGTACTGACCGGTTTAGTGGTCTGATCCTATTTAATAGGAATGAATATGGAATATGGTCTCTGCCACATCTCAGAATAGGATTCTAGACGTTTTTTAGTTGACGGAAATGGACTAAGATCATCAATAAATTGGGGTGTTAAGGATAGAACATTTTCTTAAACTTATTTGTAACACCTATAAAATTTGAACCAATTTAAAACTTTTTAAATCATTGAAACCATTCAATTATTACAATTTGTTTTCAAAATGGTTTATACATCAGAGTTCCCAGAAATCATAATCATCAATCGAGGAAGTGTACAGTCATGCCTTCGCCTTCCCGTGGCCATCCGCTGAACCTGAAACAATAATCTGAAACCGTAAGCCCGGAAGCTTAGTGAGTTACCCCCCTCCAAAAAAATACCAACCTCATATAACCATAATCATATCATATCAACAAATACAGAACAACATGTATAGTGAGCCTTCAGCTTGACTGGACCGCCTCGTAGGGCCTACAGCCTTTCCGGACCGCTCGTCGGGTATGTTAGCCTACAACACAAAGTAGGACCGCCTCAACCCAACCCCCAACCAAACAAACTTGTGCACATAAATATCATATGCTAGCCCAAATCATATAACAATCAAACTGATCTAACAGATCACTAATCATAGCAACATCCCAATAACCGGGATACATACCTAATCGGTCACTAACATAGCATCATCCTATAACCAGGGCACTAACCTAACCAGGTCACTAAGCATAAGCACATCACCATCCTAACTACCAGGATGTAATCAATAAACATATTGATGAGATTAAAATAATAACCTTTAATTTATAAAGATCGATTAGATCGTGAACAGGTATATGAATATGAAACTGCAAGAACACAATATAAATAACAAGGCAGAACGCAATAATAAGAACAAACAGCTTGAATCAAACGTGTCGAATGATTAAACAAAATCCTTAGAAGAGCTCGATTAAGAACATCAACTGTAAAGGATTGGAAGATTACAAGAGAGCAATATCGTAAACTCTGGAACGCTAAAACAGAAATCTTGAATCTTAACCTAATATGCATGCAAGCGATAACTTATATACAATACATAAAAGGCTCTCGGTAGGACAGGCCCAAACCGGAGAATACAAGGCTAATCTACGAGCCCAAAAGACGCAATACAAAACAGAACTTCAGCCCAACAATCTCCTCCTTTGCGTCAATTTGGAGCGAGACCATCACTTCTTACTTGGGCCGGCGGCTGAAGCTGGTACTTTCTTCTTCACGGTACTAAACAGACACTTGGTTATGGAAAGGATGGTCTGTCTAAACCGGATGTACCGATTGATCATATCTTCAAAATATTTGATGTCATCAGCCGAATTGTCCTTACACCGCTTGACGATAGATAGGACGTGTTCCAAGCAGGGAGTGGTGTAGAGGTGCTTGTCAGCTAACGCGAACAGACATTTCTGTCCTTCGGCTCTGGTGAACATCACAGAGTTTCGCCTCGAATCTATCTTGCCCATTTTCATCGTGTTTAGATCACTGGCCGATCCCACAGGCTTGACTTTCGGTTTCTTCTTAAACACTGTGGCAACCTCCTGATCCATTAGGGCCACCTCCATGATATAGCATGCCAGCATCCTTTTGACATGGTCTAAGATGGGACCATATTCGGCTTCGTTTGTCAGCAAGATGTTGTACAAGACTATCCAATCATGAGGGTTCAGATTGGGCAGATCCGCCAGAGAGATCATGTGAGCAGTTCTTGCAGATCCTCGGATAAGCTTGAACTTGACGTTTGTGAATCTCCCCACGGCAAACGGCTTCATCACCCGAACACTGACAATCTTCTGGGCGCTCCATGTAAGGAATTGAGGGCGAGCGGCCTCCAGATAAAAGTCAATGAGCTCCCTGTCAAGCTCATCGTTCGGATGCGGGACTTCGAAAATGTTGGAGAAGGCGTGGAAGATGAACGCCTTTCGAGTCAGCGGCATATCAAATTGCGAATCGACCGAGTTGATGCAGTCGAATGATATCACCGGCTCGAGCCATAGTATACTAGGAGTCTCTATGGCCTCTTTTATCAGTCGATCCCTGGTCCAGGCAGGGAAGAGCAGCTTTCGGCTCTCAAGGAGATCGTTGGCTTCTTTTTGTTTACGTTCGGCTTCTTCAGCTTCACGTGCCACACGACTGACATCGTCATCAGTATTGCGACTGTTCTTTCTCTTTAACATGTCCGCAATAGTCTCCTTGTCTTCATCTTCATCTTCATCTTCATCTCCTCCCTCTGCAATGTTTTTGCCCTTGTCCTTCACACCCGAACCCGAGGCATGACCAGTTGGGGGTGGTTCGGTTGTGTGAGTTGCTTTTGAGGTAGGAGGTGGTTTCGATCCTTTCTTCTCATCTCCCCCTTGTTTCGGAATGGACACGAAACTGGGTAGGCCTTCAATTTTACTCAAGAGAGCCATGGCCGGAGAGAGTTTCTCAGCGAGGGTACGCCTCACCGAGTGATTGAGGATGGGGTCGTGTGCTTCCAGGATGTTGGACAGAGCGACGTGGACATCCGAAACACACGTCTTGATGATTTCCCTTTCGGATCGAAGAGCCTCCAATTGTTGTTCGGAGTTGGAAAGTTGGGTGCTCTTGACCTTGAGGGCAGTAGTCTTACTCGCCAGGACATCCATCAGTTTATTTTCAGCCGCAAGATCCTCTTGTAGCTTTGCCAAGCGGGCTTCAATGGAGGCACGGAGTGCCGAGTTGTCGTCGCTAAGGTTTTGTCTGAGGGTAGCGAACGAGGATAACTCCGTCTTTACAAACTGGGCCAATTGATTAACAAGTGGTTCCAGTGTTGTTTTGGTGGCATCGGCGCGTTCCTGCATAGACTGCAGCAGGATTGTAGCGTCATGGAATAGTTTATCGACTTTTTCGGTCGCAGCCTCACAAGCTCGGGTGGAGGCGTCTATTGCAGCAGTAGCAGAGGCCATTGAGTCATGTTGAGCCCTAGAGAAGGCATCAACTATCCTCTGAAGGGCAGCTTCAGATAAGGATGACTGCTGATTGGAAGAGGAGGCGAGAAGTTGATCAACCTTCTCGTTCAGCTCGCGGAGATGCTTCTTGGTTACAGGAGCATCATCCTCCTCATCACTTTGAACTTGAAACGGACTATAGTAGACCGAATCAAAGTTCAGGTGATCACCACCTAGGTATTGATCATCGCCATCGGAGGCGTCTTCTGGAGATTGAGGTGGTGGTGAAGCTGGGGGTGTTATGGGTTTGATTGGTTCAGGTTGAGTAGGTGGGGGGTTAGTTTCGGGTGGTGGTTGTGTATGGGTTTCGGTTTGTGGAGGTTCGGTTACAGGAGGGGTTTCGGTTACAGGTGGTGTTTCGGTTGAGGTGGTGAATATGGGTGGAGGTATAGGGAATGAGGTTGGTGGTATAGTAGGGGTTATGGTGGGAATGGAAATAGGAATTGTGGGTGGAGGGGAAGGAACTGGGGATTGGTGAAGTTCCATCTCCGGGGTTGGGGACCGAGGGGGTGTGTTGCCTCTTTGTGGAGATTCGTCTCCTTGTGACCCCTCAGAGTCCGAACTCCTACTTTCGGATTCACTGGAGGTTGAGGAAAGGACGAGCGTCCGTTTCGGTTGGGTCTTCCTCCTTTTCGGTTTTGGAGAGGAAGCAGCCTTCGGTTGTTTGCGTTTCTTGGGAGTGGGTTTTGGGGCTTTTGATGGTTTCTTCCCCTTGTCTGCCTTCTTACCCCTGGCCACCGGTTTGTCGGCATCATGGATCGATCTCAACATGTCCGGTGTCAGTTCCCTCGGACCAGATGGCCCTAACTCCTTGATCGCCTTTATCATATTACTGTCTGATGGCACACTACCATACATCGACTCCGGGATAGAGCCAATGAAGGAGAATTTCGATGCAGCGCATACGATGATCTTCGTGGTGTGGAACGTACCAATCGAAGACATCGGTGCACCGTCAGCAGTTTGGACATCGAACTTGTCCATAGCCCATCTTGTGATCAAGATCCAGAACCGGGCCAGCGACACTTCAGAGTGTCGAGAAGTGGAAGAAAGGCTCTGAATCAGCTGTTGCCAAAGGACAAATCCGTAGTCCAGATTGATCCCGTTGTACACCGCATACATAATCGACAGGAAAAGACGACTGGCCCCGTCCGATCCTGAGCTTCGTTCTGACAGTCCCTTGAAGAGAACTGTGAATAACCCATTCCATTGGGGCGGTAGGCATGACTTCTTGAATCTGGCGACGGAGGTGAGAACTTCCGTGTAGCCCATGTTGTAGAACATGCTGTAGAGCATACCAACCGGAATTGTCTCCGGGTGAACACGCGATGGGTCAGCAGCAAACCCAAGCATAGAGCAGAAGCGGGAACGAGAAATCGACGTCTTGTGTTCCGCCACTTCGAAAAAGATTCTGTCGACACCCTTGTCGTAGTAGGCCGTCGCATAGACCTGAGATAGAGCCACCATTGGCACCGTTTCAATCCTGGACAATGCCGGAGCAAGTTGGGAGTACTTGAGGCATTCAATAATCGGCGACATGTAGGGATCATAGGCTAGTGGGTTCAGATCAATGACAAGGCATTGCTGAGGACGGATTGGAAGAATCTGAGAAGTAGCATGGACGGAAGAGGATTCAGCCATTGTTGCAGGTTGGAGAAGAAGATAACCGGGAGAGAGTTTGGAAGTATTTTTGCTTTGGAAATTATGGGGCAGTAAAGAGGTAAAAGGTGGTCTGGATAGGTTTTTATAGTAGGTGATAGGAGAGAGAAAGATCGATTCAAATCTTTTATGGAAATAGGGAAGGGTATTTGAGTGACTGATTGGTGACAGTTGGGACGTGCGATGATCACGTAGGAGAGAGAGTGTCAGATTCCTAGGATTACGCCGCCCAATAAGCGCCGGTTCAAAGAGAAGAACCGTTTCCATTTCCACACGCGCCATTAATGCCAGATGGATGACGCTTCAATACTGCACACGCGTCCAATAGTGTCAGAAAAAGCGCGGCCTCTTCAAATTCACGCGCCTGCCTTTTTACCGTCGTTTGAATTTCTATCCTTTGAACTTCCGCCGTGTCAGCATCTTTTGTCTCTTCCCCTTTTTAATCTGCTGTCTTTTGAATAAAACGCCCACGTGGATTATTGGTAACCACAACTTCATTATGAACCATCCATTAATTTTCCAGCCTGTAAAATAATTAGTAACGGAATTTTTGAAAATCTAGGATTTTCGTGCTAAGAGTGTAAAAGATAAGGAAATAAAGCAACTCTTTTTGGAATAATCTGTGATGTCAATTATGACACGAAACTGATGATCCCGGGCACGAATCTCTTCCTTCAAGATCAAGAGAGACCTTAAAGTGTTAGTGTGGAATCCCGTTGAATTACGATCAAACATTTATTAATAAATGTTGAAAGGCTTCTTTTAATAAGATAAAATAAGGGTGGTTTCGCTTTGATTCATCAATTCAATTCTTGATATAAGAACGAATGTGAACAAAGTACTTGTGAGACCAGTGTAGTCTGTTGAACAAGTAGGTTGGAGTTGATTTTTAAGTGACTTGGATAAGTATAAAATCTCAGATAAAAATTATAACAGGATCCCATGGGAAGAAATGTTATGGTGTGTAACAATTTCATTGGAATCGAGAAAAAATTGAGATTTCATGAAGGTACATTCGTCAATTCATTGTTGAAAACTTGATCAAATTAATTTGTCACCGTCAATTCTTTGGTGTTGAATTTTGGGTTTCACTCAGCTCGTAGTGGCACGAAACTAAGATCATAAACACAGATGTTGCGTAACCATAAACCTCAGTGGTAGTTTCTGAGAGTCTCAAGGGTTACAGTGATGAAACGAATGTTATGGAGAATTGTAATAGGGATGGTGAAAGAAGACATAGTACCTCTGCTGTGAAAGAAAGGACCAAGCAGGAGACTCTTAACTCATGTGAGAAGAGTGTGAGGTAGCTCACGATTAGAATAAATAAGTTAGCCTTATTGGGAAGACAAGGTTTGTGTATACCAAGTCGTGAAGGCAATTATTCAAAATCTTATGAGGCTTGGGACACATACAGCAGCATGCTTCTAGGGACACTTAAGTAATTCAGCAAATATATCCCCATAAGTAAACGAACATACAAAAAAAATAAAAACATATTTTTGGAGTGTTTGAAATTTATATATAAAAAAAAATGAAAATAAAATTAAAAAATAAAAAAATAGAAAAGATAAAAAAAAATAAGACAAGAATAGAAAAGATTAAAAAATAAGACAAGAAAAAAAAACTTTTGATTCAAAAAAAAATGGAAAACCGAACCCGAACGTTCGGTTGTTTTCGGTTGGAAAAAGTTGAAAAACCGAACCCGAACCTTCGGTTGGTTTCGGTTCAGGAAAATTTTGAAAAACCGAACCCGAACCTTCGGTTGGTTTCGGTTCAGGAAAATTTTGAAAAACCGAACCCGAACCTTCGGTTGGTTTCGGTTCAGGAAAATTTTGAAAAACCGAACCCGAACCTTCGGGAGGTTTCGGTTTTTGGAAAATTTTAAGAAACCAAGGAGTTTAGATATGCAATAAAAAAAACTTTTTACATAAAGAAAAACAAATTTTGCACAAGAAATATACAACCTAGAAAAACTACCTTTGAAGTAATGAGCGAGTGAAATGGTTGAACCGAACCCGAACGTTCGGTTGGTTTCGCTTCTTACGTTTGAGATTGAGAGGTAGTGTGAGGTACTGACTCTGATTCCATCATACCTAGTCCTTGCAAAATTTTATTGAATGAGGCTTCTGGAAGAGCTTTGGTGAAGACGTCAGCCAGTTGATCAGTGGTTCTTACGAAGTGAACTTCGACATTTCCATCTTCCACATGATCTTTGATGAAGTGATACCTCAGTGCTATGTGTTTGGTTTTAGAGTGTTGCACCGGGTTATGACAGATCCTAATTGCACTTTCAGAGTCGCAATATAGAGGGATCTTCTTCATATTGAGTCCATAGTCTCGAAGTTGACTCTGGATCCAAATCACTTGTGATGTGCAGGATGCAGCGGCAATGTATTCCGCTTCAGCAGTAGACAGCGACACACATGTTTGTTTCTTGGATTGCCAGCTGACCAACTTCCCATCAAGAAATTGACAGCCACCAGTTGTGCGTTTGCGGTCGAGTCCACATCCTCCAAGGTCTGCATCAGAATAGGCTTGAACGAAGAAGCCAGAGTTGGATGGATACCATAGACCCAAGGAGGCGGTTCGCTTGAGATAGCGTAGGATGTTCTTCACTGCCAGCATGTGAGGTTCGCGTGGGTTAGCCTGAAATTGAGCACAATAACATACAGAAAACATGATATCAGGCCTGCTAGCAGTTAGATACATCAGTGAGCCTATCATTTGACGATAGAGCGTGATGTCGACGGCCGGTTTATCTAGTGAAGGGGTAAGTTTGGTGCCGAATGCCATAGGGACTTTGACTTTTGAGTCTCCCATCATGCCAAACTTTGCTAGGAGAGTCTTCGTGTAAGCTTCCTGATTGATAAAGATGCCTTCGGGTCCCTGTCTTATATTTAAACCAAGGAAAAAATTAATAGGACCCATTGAGCTCATTTCAAACTTAGTCTCCATCAACTTTCTGAATTCAGCTGTTAAGCTGGGATTCGTAGAGCCAAAGATGATGTCATCGACATAAATTTGAACTATCATAAGGTGGTTACCTTCCTTTTTGCGAAAGAAGGTGGGGTCAACCGAACCTTGTTTGAATTTGGACATCTTTAAAAATTTTGTAAGCGTTTCATACCAGGCTCTCGGAGCTTGTTTGAGGCCGTACACAGCTTTATCCAGAATGTAGCAATGATTTGGATATTTTTCATTCACGAACCCAGGAGGTTGCTCCACATACACCGTTTCTTCAAGTTCTCCATTGAGAAATGCGCACTTGACGTCCATTTGGAAGACTTCAAAGTTTTTGTGAGCAGCATAGGCCAGAAATATTCTAACCGATTCTAGCCTAGCTACTGGAGCGAACGTCTCTTCATAATCTATCCCTTCCTCCTGACAGTATCCTTTGACAACCAGACGAGCCTTGTTCCTTATGACATTACCTTCCTTGTCCATTTTGTTTCTAAAAACCCATTTGAGACCAACAACTGAAGCATCCGGAGGAGTTGGAATGAGACGCCAGACTTTATTCCTCTCAAACTCATTCAGTTCGTCTTGCATTGCTTGAACCCAATCAGAGTGATCGAGGGCAGTGTTCACTGTCTTCGGTTCGACTTTTGAGACAAATGAGTTAAACATACAAAACTCAACTTTTGAGAATAAGGATGTCTGTTTTGCCTTCAGTTGAGATCGGGTCAGAACCTTTTCAGATACATCACCAACTACTTGAGAGATAGGATGATCTCTGGTCCATTTTGTAAGAGGAGGGTAATTCGGATCGAAGGTTGGATCTAGTTCAGCGTTGATCATCTCTTCAGGTTCAGATTGGCTATCAAAATCAAGCGTCATATCATCATGCTCCCCCTCAATTGATGAGTGTTGACAAACATGAGGTTCAGGGGTTTCTTGTGGTGCTGGATTTTCAGGCATTGAAGCACCTTCGTTCGGAGGGGCATCTTCGGTTGGAGAGTTACCTTCGCTTGATGAAGGACCTTCGGTTGAAGTAGTAGAGCTTGGCTCCCCCTGGACTTGTGAGCTAGGCTCCCCCTCGACAAGAGAATTTGGCTCCCCCTCGACTGAAGCATTGTTGGTTGGAGATTCATCAGTAGGCGATTCTCCTTCATGCATTCTTCTTGCAGCATCTTCGACAATCTTCTTCATATGATCTATTTTGTTGTCGGCTGCCCCTGCTTCTGAGAGAGAAGCTTTTTCCGGTTCATCAAAGAGATCCAGAAAATTCTCGTACATATTGGCGATTGAGATTGTGACTTGACCAGTTTGAGGGAAGATTTCCCTGGCAGTGTCATCTATGGCCTGTAGCTTCTTGACATAGCTATCGTCGAAGGTCACATAGTATGTTTCTTCAATCCTTCTTGATCGTTTGTTTAGGACCCTGTACGCCTTTGAAGTGAGTGAGTATCCCAGAAAGATTCCCTCGTCGGCTTTGACATCAAACTTGTTGCGGTGTTCTTTAGAGTTAAAGATGAAACACCTTGAGCCAAAAACGTGGAAAAATTTCACATTGGGCTTCCTGTTGTTTAGTATCTCATATGGTGTGAGCGTGAATCGCTTGTTGAGATAGGACCTGTTTTGAGTATAACAAGCAGCAGAAATAGCATCAGCCCAAAAATATAGAGGTAAGGAAGCGAAACTTAACATAGTTCGGGCAGCTTCACACAGAGATCGGTTTCGTCTTTCGACTATTCCATTCTGCTGTGGTGTGTAGGGAGCTGAGAAATTATGGCTAATTCCCTTTTCTGCAAGAAACGCTTCAAACTCCCTGTTCTTGAATTCGAGACCATTGTCGCTCCTGATGTTGCGAACGACCTTCTTGAGCTGGACTTCAATTTGCTTGATAAACACTTTCAGCTTTTGAGTCGCTTCAGATTTGAGCTTTAGAAAGAACACCCATGTAAATCTAGAGAAGTCATCAACGACAACAAGAATGTACTTGCTACCACCGATGCTTTCAATAGATGAAGGACCACATAAATCGATATGAAGCAATTCGAGTGGTTCAACAACTTTTGTGTTAACAATGGATGGGTGACTTTGACGACTCTGCTTTCCCATTTCACATGCAGCACATAAATGCTCTCTGTCAAACTTGAGCAATGGAAGACCCCTAACATGACCTCCAGTGACAAGTCGGTTGATATCTTTGAAATTGAGATGAGAGAGTCTTCTGTGCCACAACCAGCTTTCTTCGTATTGAGCTTTTGATAGCAGACAAATTGCTGGGTTTCCTTTGATGGGTTTCATGTTCAGCGGAAACATTTCACCCTTTCGCTCTGACTTCAGAATCACTTTCTTTGTTGTTTTCTCTATGATTTCAGAACCTTCATCATCGAATGAAACTTTGAGACCTGTACCTCCAACAAGCTGAGATACACTGATGAGGTTGTGTTGAAGTCCTTCCACATAAGCCACCTTTCTTATGGTAAAATCACCATTCGTTATCATCCCATATCCCTTTATGGTGTCGTAAGAGTTATTTCCAAACTTAACGTTGCCACCATTTGCAAGAGATCTGTATTCCCTGAGTTCCTCCTTCCTTCCTGTCATGTGACGCGAGCAGCCACTGTCGATGTACCATTCTTCGTCAAACTGCTCGTCACTTATAACCTGCAAAAATTAAGCAGATTTAGGAACCCAAAGTTTCTTGGGTCCATGTGAGGTTTTCATGGGAACAGGAATAGTTAGAGAGATATCAACAAGATATGTTCTTTTAATTAGAGTTGTTTCATCTTTCTTTTTAATGGTGAAAACTTTTATTTTGTTAGGATTGGATTTGTTCGCTTTAGACTCAGGTTTGAATTCACCGACTTTCTGCTTTTCCTTCTGTTCAGCAGATGGACGTGGTTTTTGAGAACCCATGGAATTAGTGTTAGAGCAAGATGGAGATGAACAAGAAGAATTAGGAAGAGAGGATTTGGATTTGGATGGAGGTGTCTTCCTTGCTGATGACTCTAGGTGACCCTTTTGCTTTTGATCGTGGGTGGGTTTAGCCTTTGAGTCTTGTTCTCTTCTGACTTCAGAACCGAACCTCTGAGTTCGGTTGGAGTTGTTCTTGGAACCGAACCTTTGGTTTCGGTTGAAATCTTTTTCAGAACCGAACCTTTGCTTTCGGTTAGAATTTTCTTGCGAACCGAACCTTGGCTTTCGGTTGGTATCTTCTTGCGAACCGAACCTTGGCTTTCGGTTGGTATCTTCCTGCGAACCGAACCTTGGCTTTCGGTTGGTATCTTCCTGCGAACCGAACCTTGGCTTTCGGTTGTTGGAATTATCGTGCTTTCTTACGAGATTATTTTCATACTTCAGATTCTTGTCCTTGTGTGAATAGTATGCATTCTGGGAGTGCCAGAATTGTTTCCTTTCAGAAAGGTTTTTCCTGTATCTTAGGTTCCTTTCTATCTTTTTATCCCTCATCTGTTTAGGTTGATGATGAACGTTCGCTTTCGCTTTTGGTGTAACCTTTGCTGATTCCTTTTGAACTTTAGGAGTTTTTCTTTGAAACGAGGGAGCAGAGGGAATATCTGAAGAAGATTTAGGTTGTCCTGAGGAAGTGGAAGGAGTATCTGATGAAGTTTCACTTCGAGCTGTTGGCGTTGAAGGAATGTCTTCTTTTACTGAATGATCAACCTCTTGAGGAGTGTCTTTTGTACCACTTGTGCTTGGTTCACTGAAATTATCAGGCTTGTTCAAGGGTTCAGGTATGTATCTCCCTTTCTTCATCCAAGAGGTTCTTTCAGATAGGCCAACGGTTTCGTTTCCATTGTCAATAGGAGCTTCCCAGAAGAACTCATCACAGCCATCAGCATTGTCTTCGTTAACAATAGCCGTGAGTTCAGCTGTCTGATGTTCGGTTACTCCAGTCACTTTGTATACCTGATTCGGAGTGGTTCTGACCTTTTGATAGACAACAGCCTTTTCAACTAATTTCGGGGACTTTTGCTGGGACAATCTAGCGAATTCCACAGAATTTTCAGAAACAAGATTTTTGTGGTTTTCAGTTTCGCTTTTCACAAATTCTGAGCAGTCAACCGTATCCTCTACAGAAATTTCACTCATGTTTTCGTCCTCGTTAAGCTCAGATGCATTTTCAACATCAATTTTATTTTCTGAGCTTACTTTGGCATTTAGAGAGTCAAACTTTTGTATGGTTTCGGTTCTCAGTTTAAGTCTATCATTTTCGTCCAACAGATTTTTGAGCATGTCCTTATGGTCTTTGGATTTAATGAAGGACTCAATTTTGTCCAGTCCAATTTGATAAGTTGGGTTGACATCATCAGACGAAATCACACTCTCACAATTGTAAGCTTCGGCATCGATTTCATCCTCCTTAAATTCTAGGAATGGTAAAATCATACGGTGGATCTTTTTGCCTATCTCACAGTCCAAGTGCAGCTGAGTAATATTGGAATATAAACGTTTAGCTATTAAACAAAAAACATTTCGTTGTTTTAACAATTTCAAATTGTCTCTCTGCAAATAAATGTTTTCGTCTTTGACTTTAATTAATTCCGACTCTTTTAACTCAATCCACATACGCCGCTCCTCACTCTTCGACGCCACCCTGCTTAATTGATCAGTCAGGTTAGAATTGGTGACTCTAGTTTGAGTTAAGCTACTGTCTAAATGAGAAATTCTTGTGCTAACGTTTTTTTAGTTCTTTCTCATATGAGGATGATGGTACTTTAGATGAAATAAAAACAGATTGTACCTTCTTTATCAGTTCATCAAGCTCATTGAACTGTTGGCTGAGTGGTTTGGCTGTGAAGCACATATCTTCTTGCACTTTCGGTCCATTGCTTCCTCCATCGGTATTGTATCCCCTCATTTGAGATGCGCTTGACACCATGAAGCATTTTCCACCACTGCTTTCCTCCTTAGCCATATAAGCCTTTCCATGAGTAGGCTTCCTCACTTCTTCGTCTTCTGAGTCAGTAGACCAAACTTCGGTGCTACCGAACTCATCGTTATTAACCGAACCCTGCACAATAAGAGCATTAATAGAAGGGTTAGCGGTAGACTTTTTCTTCCTCAACTCATCCAACCTCTTCTGCAGTACGGCTTCCTCATCCTTTCCGTCATCCTTTTCAGCCATCTTTTTAAGAACACAGTCCTTAGCATAGTGGTTCTTGCCACCACAGTAAAAACAACTTACTCCGGAATCGCCATCTGCCTTCGGTTCCTTCTTGGACTCCTCAGCCTTCGGTTCATTGTTTGCCTTTTCAGAGCTATAACTCCCCTGCCAGTTTCGGTTTTTGTTGCTGGGGAATCTCTTCTTTATGAACCTCTTAGGATTGGATACCATCATGGCATAATCCTTAGTTGTGAGGTCATATTCTTCCAAGTTGAGCTCTTCATCCTCCATCATGGCTTTACTTTTAGATAGGAGGGCCAACGAACCAAGACTGGACACAACGTTCTTCTCTTGAACAACAATCTTCTCTTGGGACTTTAGAATACCCACCAGTTTCGCCAAAGAGTATGATTTAAACTGTTCATGGGCTTTGACTGTGGAAACTACTGCTCTCCATTCCGATCTCAGTCCGTTCAAGAAAGTAACCTTTTGTTCGATGAGCTTCCTTTCAATGTCGTGTTTGATCATCTTGCTGAGAAGATGATTGAAGCGATCAAACGTCTGGGTCACGGTTTCTTCGGCCCCTTGCCTGAATTCTCCAAACTCAGATAGAAGCAAGGTTTGGATGGAGTGTTCAAGATCTTCGTCTGTTGAATACAGTTCGCGAAGTCTATCCCACACTTCCTTCGCCGTAGTGCATGAGCTGACTAGTCTGAATGTGTCGGACTGAAGGGCGAATCTGATCAACCTTAGTGCCTTAATATTGCACTGGAATTTATCTTTCTCATCCTGCGCAATATTCGTCACGTCCTTGAGCAAATCGTTGTATTCTTTTTGCGTCTTAATAACTCTGGATGTCGCGGAATGAGAAAATGGTCCATTGATAATGGCTTCCCATATGAGAAAACCATTGTCCTCCGATCCAATCACGTAATCTTCAAAATGATGTGCCCACACTTCATAGTCATGGGTGTATAAGATTGGAATCTTTGTCGTCGAACCAATGCTGTTGGAAATATTAATAGGGTTTGATTGCGTTGCGTCCATAATGATCGTAATAACCTGTTCAAAGATCAGACTTGTAATAAAGCAGATTAGGGCAAAACAATAAATACTAAGATACGTCAATTAAGATGACGGCTCAATAAATATCGATGATTGCGGAAAACCCTAATGAAAATCTTTTTCACAGAAAAGAAGTGTATCGATTACACAGCCTCCTGCTCTGATACCAATTGATGAGATTAAAATAATAACCTTTAATTTATAAAGATCGATTAGATCGTGAACAGGTATATGAATATGAAACTGCAAGAACACAATATAAATAACAAGGCAGAACGCAATAATAAGAACAAACAGCTTGAATCAAACGTGTCGAATGATTAAACAAAATCCTTAGAAGAGCTCGATTAAGAACATCAACTGTAAAGGATTGGAAGATTACAAGAGAGCAATATCGTAAACTCTGGAACGCTAAAACAGAAATCTTGAATCTTAACCTAATATGCATGCAAGCGATAACTTATATACAATACATAAAAGGCTCTCGGTAGGACAGGCCCAAACCGGAGAATACAAGGCTAATCTACGAGCCCAAAAGACGCAATACAAAACAGAACTTCAGCCTAACACATATCATACCATAATCCAGATACAGATACATGAAGAGTCGAACTTGGTTCCTTAGACCCTGTTGATATAGACATATAGTGAGGATAACTCACCTCACAACTAACGCGCTGAAGTGATAAGCTCCACTCTCGGATCACTGTCACAACTCCACCACCTATATTCACCATAAGACCATATCCATAAATTTCCAATTTCTCAAAATGCCCCCAGAAGTCAAATAGTCAACCCTTGTTCAAAGCCCAAGTCAATGGTCAAGGTCAACTGTCCATGTTCACCTCAACTCATCGAGTACAACTATCCACTCGTCGAGTTCCTGGAATAACTCTTCAACTCGCCGAGTCACTTGAGTGACTCGTCGAGTTCCTAATGTTTGCGGCCCAAAACTCCTTGGCCAACTCGTCAAGCTTCCCTTACAACTAGCCAAGTTCCCCTTACAACTCGCCAAGTTCATACGTGTCAACAACCAGGAAACCCTAACTGACTCGCCGAGTCACCCCACTGACTCGCCGAGCCCACGACAATCTTCTTCGGACTCGCCGAGTTGACCATGCAACTCACCGTGTAACGCCCGTAGATCCGGGCTAGTCAATTTAGAGATAATAGGGGTCGAAAATGACTTTTCGGAAAAAGATTATTTATAATAAATAGTCTTAACCAAGCTGTAGAATATGTCTCAAGGTTTCCGTATATATAAAGAACGCTGAAATCCGAGATATAACGAAGTCCGTATGTAGAAGTTATGAATTTTACGCGGACATTTAACAGTATAATCTCCTCCTACTGTTAAATTTAAGATCAATCGAGAATTATCTGACGGAGTCTAAATGAGAGTTGTAGATCTTATTTTTACCTACGCGTGGATATAAAGAACATCGAAAACGGAGTTCGTATGCGAAAGTTATGAATTTTTGAAAAATCGGCTGTTTTACCCTCTATGTGTGATGCCACGTGTCAGCACCAGGTTTTGCCTTGGAGCCTAAGCAAGCTCACGAGGTGAACACTAAAAACTCACGAGGTTAGTGATCCCAATTCAGCCTATAAATAGAGACGCACCCCTCCTTCATTCCTCTCTTTATACTCTCCCTAAGCCCCAACCCCCCCCCCCCCCGAAAAGCCTAAGGAACCTTCCTAGCACGAGGCGAAAGCCCCGGAGCGCCCAACGGCTCCGAGAAGAAGAGTCTTTCGGCTCAGGAACGCTGCTCCAGCGGCGCCTGATTTTGAGAAAAACCCATTGTAAGTGAGCTATGCCTAACCTATCTTTAGTATAGCTTATGTTTCAATATAGTAACGTTATTAGGAACTTATAATGAGTATTTGGGCTATTATTATGAGTTATATAAGAGTGTTTCTTAACGCTTATATAATAGTAATAATATCTAGACTATTAATTAGTCACGGTTAATGTTAGACTAAACCATAGTGATATTGATACTAAATTTTGTCGAGGGAAATTGTTTTAAGATAACAAAGTGCTGTCCGACTGCCGAGTCACCACCTTATCAGGTGAGTGCATAGTTACTTTCATCTTACACATAGATATGAAGTATTTTATATAAACTACGTGCTATGTGTGAATATTATCTGTATACTTGCTATCTATGCTGGATGAACGGCTTTATACATGTTTTAAATGATTTAAATTGTATGTGTATTTTATATCTACGATAATGTTGGGGTAAAACATGGGTAGATGTAATAGATGGAGTATGGGTTGGATGATGAGTTGAGAGGTGTTGTAGACCACGAGGTGAGGGTGAGAGGTAGACGATGTGAGAAGCCTTTTCCCAAACGATGGCCTCGTCATTCAGCAGAGTATGGATGACAACCCTTCTAGACAGTCCAGTGGAACACTAACAGGCTCGCAACCTGTAGGTGTTGTGAACGATGTGTTCACCCGGTGTACTCTAAACCTAGGTGATCATGTAGATTTGATGCCTAAACCTTGGTGATCATGCAGACTTGATGCCTAAACCCTGGTAATCATGCAGACTTGATACCTAAACCATGGTGATCATGCAGAGTTGATGCCTAAACCCTGGCAACTATGCAGACTTAGTGCCTGTTGTGTAAACCATGGCAACGATGGACTTCATGCCGATTCCTTAGGACGCTCCTTAGGAATGAGTGAACGAGAAATAACTGATTCTTAGGTTAGATCCTTAAGAATAAAGAAGATAATGGGGTTGGGTAATTGGGTTGATTGCTTGATTGTTTAAATATAATAATTATATTATTGTGGGTTGAAAACCCTATGTACTCACCAGGTTTCCCAACCTGACCCACTCAGTTTATTTGTATCACAGGTGTCGATATGAAGTTACATTACACTGAGAGATTTAAAAGAGATGTAGATCACTAGTGATAATGAATGTAAGTTCTGTTTATGCTTATGTTTCTGTATTGACGATGACATCCCAAATGTTAAATGAATAAAAATACTTTTCTTCGGAAATGCTTTGATAGCGTATTTATCATGTTTTACTGGGAACAAATTCCGCAACATTTTTATTAAAAGAGGTTCTCTGATTTTTATAAAGCATAAACAAAATCGGTCTTTTCTGGCCGTGAAAATGGGGATGTCACACACCGAGTCCCTTCTGTCCATTTTCCATTCAAATGCTTTTTAAGCCATCTTAAGGTTCCATATTGCAGATCCAGCTTCCCAAGGCATGTTTATCACGTAAAGTTGCAAAATTTACGTGCATGCAAGGCTCTAAAGTCTTATAATGACAAAACCAAGCTTGCAATGGAGTTTTACACTTAAGGAGGGGTTCATACTTGCCAAGGCCGATAACTTTACGGACTTAGAGACCAAAGAGAGTTCAGATATGAAGCTACAACTTCAGATCTGAACTCATGGCCAAGAATAGCTTCATAATATTCTAGAAAAGCCCAAATATTTAACCAAACGAGATCTAGAATGAAATGAGGTCAAGGTAATGACTTGATACCTTCCAAAAGATGCCCATTGAGGTATATATCAGATCCCCACATGTTCCTTGTTTCTAGCCACTTCCTCTCCAAGCTCTCCTTGCAAGGATCCTCCTTCCAAAGCTTAAAACACACATGGATTAGGATTTATGGACTATCAAGAGGCTGTAAGGGGCGGTTGAGGAGGCTAATGATACTTTAATAGGGTGCAAAACCCTATAAATTAGGGTTTCTTCCTTCATCTTGGATCTATATTTTCTCTATTATACATGCAAATATGAACTTTCCAAGGTATTCATCCAAACTAGCAAAAATAACTGATTCATATGGATATCTCAAGTTAGAATTATATACCTCTTTGATGTAGAATGTCTTCATGAAGCTTGAGTGCCTAGTGCCCCAAGTGTGACACCTCAAATGATTCACACAACACCAAATGCACATGGAATGACTTGAGAGAAAATGGAACACTCCTTGAAATCGTCTAGCCCTCATATTCGCACACTAGTGCACGATTTCTTGAGCCATGGGATTCTTTTATATGGTGGCTATTAGGGTTAAACCATGTAACTCATAACGTTACCCATTCCTTATGCTCCATGGATTTTAACCTCCATGGAGTATACATGGGTCACCCCATGGACTTAGTCCAAAATAAGGAATCTTGGATCACAAGCCACATATATAAGAATGAATGATTTACACAATCAACCCATATATTTAATTAGTCTCCTTTTCATCACTTAATTAATTCTTGATCAATACTAATTAAATAACCTTATTAATATATTAGAACTTATAATATATTAACCATCCTTAAGTGTTATTTCTCTCATTATAGTCTATCCAAATGCATGATGCCATGCAACCCAAATGGACCATGTCGGGTCGGGTCAAGTCTTACCAATTATAGTTATGGACTTAGACATTAATCCAACAGTCTCCCACTTGGATAAGTCTAAAACTATTATTGCGTATGACTTCAAGAACCGACTGACAATCGTAGCTCTCAAAAGCTTCTGTCGAACTCTGACCTTGTTGATGAACTCTGACCTTTGTCAATGACTTGTCCATTAGATAAAGGGATCATATATTCCTCCATTCTAGATACTATATGGACTGAGACATGGATTATAAATCATTCTCTCTGTCCATTTGTTGTTTCCCGATTTCCGATTCATGATGACTGACTGATTGAACAAATCAAATCAGTCCTGGCTTAGCCAAGCACTCACATGTATCATCATTAAATCATCGAGGGGACCACAGATATCGCTTTTATCCCGAAGGTAAAAGGAATGGATAAACTTCGACTCATATGGCTTTTCTACTACTTGTTGAATCATACACAAAGGCACGTTTTATAACATCGAGTTACCGAATGCGTTTTCGTGCAATCAATGTACAACCAACTCATAGTAACAACTCATATCTCTAGGTTTGAAGAATATAAGATATTATCGTCACATGATCACTCGTGATAAAATCCATGAAGTGATTCCAATGAGCGTGGGTTGAATCCAATACTCAAAACTTATGAGCACTCATGAATGTTGTAGCACAACTTTGTCCACCAACTTGGACCTCTACAAGCCAACCCATGACAGTCTTGATTCATATCTACTTCCAACATATGACCAACTGTGGATGGTTTGAATAATTTAGTCATTCCGGAAGAATAACCTAGTTTATTCTGGAAGTCAAAACATGCAAAATTAAACACCAGAATAATTGAATCTAATATGGTATCAAAACCTATGAACATAAATAAAACACCTTTTATTTATCACCATATGATTACACATTATTCATTGCATACTATTTCAGCTATCAACTTTATTCTTGAATTAAAACAATAGTTGTCCCATGCTCCGAGCATGTACACCATGTTTTTCTAAACAATAGCTTTGCCATACACCAAGTATGCACTCTATGTTTGTCTATGATCCTTACTTTGTGAAATAAACCAATTGAACAAACTTTCAATGATTCTAATGTCACACTCCCGAATTCTTATGACAAATACAGGAATTCCAAATTCATGCCAGTTTACCGAAATCTGTTAGATTCTAAACTTATATGTAATGATTCTCTTGTAATGATTATGCACAAAGTCACAAAGACTTGACAACAAACATTACAAAGCATTCCAAAGGAGATCAACTCCTTGGAAACATCCTTCTTGCATTAAGTTTCCTAATCTTACACAGATTTATTGAACAACTTCCACCAATGGGATCATTTCCACATTCCCCTTTTGACTATCACTTCTGAACAAGAGTTGCCTCTTTTCAAAATATGTCAATATGGTCCTTCCAACAATTAACACTATACTTCCAACTGTCCCTAAGCAACCAATCTTTGGTAAACCTTAGATTGTCCTCGACAATTGGTTAATCGTTTTAGTCATATCCAGTTCTAGACCTTTTCCCTTCTTAATGCCCTAGGCATTTGGGAAATTTTAGAAAGGATGAATATAGTGTTGGATTAGTGTCTAAGTCCATAACTATTTTGGTATGTACTTGACCCGATGGTGCATGGTCCTTTTGGGTTGCCTTCACCAAAGCAACTTGATTGGAGAAATAAATAAAGAGAGAGAGGTTATTATGATTTATTAATATGTTATAAGAATAATATATTAAAGGAGAAATCATATTTGTTTAATTAATATTGGTCAATAATTAATTAAGAATTAATTTTGTGATCAAATGTAATTAATTAAACCAAAGGGGCTGAATTGTAATTATGTGATAGTTACAAAATAAGGTAAGAATTATCTTATAAGTATGGTGAACGAATTTAAGGTTGGAAAGCCTTAGAATTCGAGTATGATAAGGATTCAATGATTATCTTATTGGTTGCTTAATGGATAATCAACTAGATAAGGATAATGACTGAAACCCTATCTCTACACCTATATAAACAACCCCAAGGCCATGAATTCGTGTAACCCTTCCCAAGAAGTCTTAGAGACGAATTCTAACCTTCCTCCTCTCTCTTTATACCTTCTCCACTTGCTTATGGTGTTTGTAAGCCATTAGAGGAGTGACACTTGTGACTCTCTGCTTTCCAAGGTCAATTCAAGGAGGAAGTGGATTGTTATTGCTATATAACAATCAAGGTATGTTCTTAAACCTATTTACATGTGAATTCTGATTTCCATATGCTAGAATTAGGGTTCAAAGTCTTGGATTCAAAGTATGTACAATAGAGAAACCTAGATCCGAGCTTTAGGGTTTGTATGAGCACATAGGATGTCTTATGACCAAAACCCATCATATAGAACATGTAATCGATCCTATATCTGAAGCATATGGGACACGATTCATGATGTCTCACATAAAGACTAAACCGGTCTTTTGCTATAATATTTCCATTTCTATTTGCCAAGTTCTCATAATTCAGAATATGAAAATGGATGTCGTAATCATAATCGAATTTTAGAACGCAAATAATGAACCCATATATAGAATTTCCTTATGAAATTCATATATATTATTGACTAAATTTGATTAAAATCTCAATCTAAGCTTTTAGAATTGAAATGAAGTATAATTTCCTCTCCCTTAATTATAGCAAAACAACTTTTCCCAATTGAAACCTTTTGTTTTCTATAGTTAACATTGCAAACTTGCAATCTTTATCATAATTATCATGCTCCCACTAACATGATGATTATTAGCATAACACTTATGCTCCCACTAGCCTTGACATGTACTCAAAACTTAGCTGAACTTCTAGAAAAAACAATACTTTATTGACTTTCTTACCAAAGTTCAGATTTCTGATACTAGATTGCTTTGATAAAACTTTATCAATATCATACACCTTATCTTAGATAGCTCACAGGTGTGTCTAACCAAATTTTAAGAACTATGAAAAGGGATGCCGTAATCATAGTCTTGATTGTTTAGACCTTTGACACTTCTCACAAGTCCATGTTAGTGTGTTGGTTAACCACACACGCTCCACTAACGACTTTGAGAATGAAAATATCACAACTGCTATCTAGCTAAAATCTACTTAGTGAAAGTGTTTCCTCACCATCATTTTCATGAATCAGAGAGAAACCTTTTGACACTTAGATTTAATGGTGTATGTGTTCTTATCCATGTGAATTGTCACAACCTTAGTCATAAGACAAGAATAATGACAAATCCAAACTCATATGGACTAAACTCAATCTTAGTTTCTTGCCATCTGGTAGCTCAAGGGCCTGCCATTGCTTCCAAGTTGTTGTGCAACCAATTGAGAACTCTAAGAACTCATATTCAAAGCCAACTTTAATTGGAATGGGCACATAATATGTCAACACGATAGGTTATAAACCTCAAGTCGTGTTCCAGTGAAGAACTTTAGGTTTTATTCTTGATTAGTTCTTGAGACTTTCAAGACCTTTAAGACTCCCACTGTCCTCTTGACATATAAGACTTTCTTGTCATATATTCAAGAGATAGTGTGGATTCTAATCAAGACAAACACTTCACACAATTGGCCTTAGTTGGTCTTTGTTTTATACAAAACATCACAACTTACCAATTTCAAATGTACAAGAGTAGAAAACTTTTACTCTTACATTTGACTAGTGTTTTAAACCTTTCTTTAAGATATTTCACTCAACTTACAGTCTTGGAGTATGACTCTAAGACTTGTTTTGGAACGAAGTATGACTCATATTCTTGATTTGACCACTTCAACAATTCATAGCTCCTCTTCTTAGCTATCAGAATGCACTTAGAGGATGAATTGCGATAAGGTCTCTTAATCATTAAGATGATCATATGACATGATACTAAAGTACTCTCCCATCTTTTCATATTTGAGAAACCTTTATCCTTATGCCTAAGTCTCTTAATCATTAAGATGATCATATGACATGATACTAAAGTACTCTCCCATCTTTTTAGATTTGAGAAACCTTTATCCTTCTGCCTAATTTGATTCTTCTTGTTCGCTCTGCCATACATTGGAACCTTTTCCAATGTCTCAGAATTACACTTAAGCTTGTAAGTATAACCATATTTACTGAGCTTTAGTAAATTATGACGAATAGTCTTATCGATCTTTTGTGGTGAACTTGACCAGTGCACAAGAATGTGTACTCGATCCCCTAGTCCTTTACTTGAATCACTTAAACATGTGAACAAGGAATTAGTCTTAATTTTCCAAAGATGAAAATTCTCATTCATCATACAACTTGTATGATTCCAAGTTTCTATCCAACTGAAACTTGGGTGATGAGAATCTTTCCTTATTTGGTAAATTTAGACACTACCCCAAATGAAAAAATCAAATTCATATTTCCACTCTTGCTATTAATGGAATCATATAAGCAACAATTTTTTTCCTCAAATACCATTGTAAGGATATTTAAAATAAATAAAATCAAAATTTTTCCTTTTATTTTAAAAACTTGGCGGAAAAACTATCCTTAAAATGCAAAAGCGCATGAAAACTTTGTTGTTATCTATTCCTAAACAATATATCATAACTCCTAGGAAGTAGCTCAAGAATTCGATCTTCAAACTATGCGATAGAAATCCATCTACGCGATCAGATTCAACATATTTTTTCTTTAAGTTTCTTCACTTTTTCTTTGATTCTTAAAAACATCAACATGTGACCCATTCACATCATGTATCAAGAATATCAGAATAGTAACTTAGCAGAGTTAGATAGTGGACTTTACCTGAAGTAGGGTCAAACTTATTGACTTTAACATCCTTAGGTAAAATTGGCAGCTTCGCAACTAATGCCCCTTCCTTTGGCAATATAAACATAGCAGCCCTTTAATAATGATACACGAGACTATCATAGACTTAGCTTTTCTCTTTACCATTTGGTCAACCGAGTTGACTATGGCCGATCCCTTTCCATTGGGAAGAGAATGCTTTTTCTGGATTTCCAGTGTCATCATTGTCAATGTCCATAAAGTTGCAGGAAGTTGATCTTAGCAAATAGATAAGATCATTAAGGGTCTTGTCATAGTCTGTTTCATAAGAGTCCCAAAGGAACTCACTATGTGACTTAGAAAGTGATTAAACCACCAACTTTCTCAAGACTTTGACACCCAACTCTCCCGGCTTGTCAATATGTGACTTCATCTCCAAGATGTGATCACACCTAGACCTTGCCTTGCCAATAGGGCTTGAGTGACCTTGAACTTGTGGGTTAGGGAGAATAATTGGAGGAGGTGGAGGAAGTAAAGTTCCAAGAGATTTGGGAAGATCATAGATGTCTGAAATAGACATCTTTTGGGAGATATTCAAGATAGTTGATTTAAAGTCCTTAATATAACACCCAATATGAAATATTAAGGCTAGGACCCTACAAACTATTTTATAACTTGGAAGAGGGATGTCGTAATCCAAGCTATAGAATATTTGAAGGTAGGCGAATGACGATTCACCAATTTCCACCATGAAAACGAAATAATTTAATTAGGTTTTACTTGGATTTGAAACTCCTAGATCTTTTGAGATTCATTGAACTGTTCAATGGCATGTTTCAATCTCGAGTGTGTCCTTCAGGTTTTGTGACTGGGATGCCGATGATCACAAAACTAGGTGTGAAGTAACCATGTAAATATACTTGGTACCCTTAATATTTACCCCTTAATCGATGTGCCGGTTAACCACACACGCTCCACCGATACTATGATAAATATTAAGTTACCCTTTGCCTACCTTGTTAAGTCCAGGTTAGTGTGCCAGTTAACCACACACGCTCCACTAACGGCTTAAACAAAGTGCAAAGTGTAATTTCATGGATTAGCACCTTATTCACATTTTCCTAAGTAACTAAGATTGGGAATTTATAAGTGTTTACTTACTTAGTATTTATCATTAATAATTTTAATGAAAGGAGAATCATAGTTGTTGTCCGACCCGTTCGGCTAACGACCCTCCACCAGTCAAGGAAGCGGTGGGTGAGAGTGGACACCCATTAAACTGTCATTTTATAGGCAGTAACCTTATACCCCCTTATAGACCGGCTTCGTGAATGAGGCCTACTAACGGTAAGACTGACTTTACTCTTATACATACATATATATATATATATATATATATATATATTATAATATTATAAAGTATAAGGGTTGAATTTTAACTTTTAAAATTCTAAGGGCTAACTTGGAATTAAAGTATTCATAAGTGAAAAAAATTTCAAATTCCAAAACTTGAGGGCAAGTTTTGAAACTATTTAAAACTAATTAATTCCATAACTTATGTGTTTAAAGTAGTTTTAATTAAAGACTCTTCAAGTTCCATAACTTGATGACAAGTTATGGAAGACTTTAAACTAATAAAAGAATGTACGTTTTTCTTTATTTTGTAACTTATGGAATTAATTAAGATTACACATTTTATTGCTTAATGAAGTGACTCTTGAACCTCCATAACTTGAGGACAAGTTATGGAGTCATAAAACCATTTAATGAGAACAAGACTAAACTTTGCCATCTTTTATGAGTTTTAAGAAAGTTAAATGTGACCTTTCATGTAACTTGAGGACAAGTTACACAAACACATTTTAGAATCTTCTCTTAGATTAAAATGGATTGAAAACATATTATCACATAATTTTCTATTAATCTATATCAACTCATAAGATCAAGATAATTCAAAAAAAACTTTTGGATTTCATAACTTATGGAGTTTAATGTTTGTTTAATGATAAACTTTTCATGTTCCATAACTTAAGAACAAGTTATGGAATTCTTTAAAACATTAACACCAATTTTTGTAACTCCATAAAAAAAACTTTGAATCAATTTTTTTAAACCTTTTCATATCCATAACTTATGGAGGTTTCAAAAAACTCTTTAGATCAAACTTTTAAAACTAATAAAATAATCATATCATTTTATATTTTACTAAATTTGACCTAATTTAACTCATATAGAAAATGATTCAAATTTTACAAATAATTAGTTTTTCATAAAAACAAGTGATTATCTTAAAATTTGACAAACGTCGTGTATTTTTTTCCTTTTTTTCAACTTTGAAAATAGAACATTTGCATCAATATAACAGAAAACAACCCATGGCTCTGATACCACTATTAGGTTTTGAGCATTCTAACACTCCTAAGTGTACATGCAACCCTAAATACCTTGGATCTATGTTTTCTCTATTATACATGCAAATATGAACTTTCCAAGGTAATCATCCTAACTAGCAAAATAACATTGATTCATATGGATATCTCAAGTTAGAATTACATACCTCTTTGATGTAGAATGTCTTCATGAAGCTTGAGTGCCTAGTGCCCCAAGTGTGACACCTCAAATGGTTCTCACAACACCAAATGCACATGGAATGACTTGAGAGAAAATGGAACACTCCTTGAAATCGTCTAGCCCTCATATTCACACACTAGTGCACGATTTCTTGAGCCGGATTCTTTTATATGGTGGCTATTAGGAACCATGTAACTCATAACTTTATCCATTCCTTATGCTCCATGGATTTTAACCTCCATGGAGTATCCATGGGTCACCCCATGGACTTAGTCCAACATAAGGAATCTTGGATCACAAGCCACATATATAAGAATGAATGATTTACACAATCAACCCATATATTTAATTAGTCTCTTTTTGATCACTTAATTAATTCCAAATTAATTCTTGATCAATACTAATTAAATAACTTTATTAATATATTAGAACTTATAATATATTAACCATCCTTAAGTGTTATTTCTCTCATTATAGTCTATCCAAATGCATGATGCCATGCAACCCAAATGGACCATGCCGGGCCGGGTCAAGTCTTACCAATTATAGTTATAGACTTAGACATTAATCCAACAATATTTGTCCCAAAATATCATACGAAATCGATCCACTAAAACACGAACACACATGCTTCGCCCAATCAGCCTTGGGTTGGAATACCAAACATATCAGGTCCAATCGATCATAGGATCCGGTCATCCTCACGATCGAATACCCTAGATTGGAATACCTCTATGAACCTAACTCGGGTCGACTAACAACTTGAGATCCAAGGATCTATCCTTGTGTCTCATCCACCATCCTCAAATTCGTCATAACTGAGTGCAACAACCTCGAATCTTCAACAATACATCCAATCCGAACGCACTCCTACAACAGACATAACCAACACAATCTCTATGCCCACAGCCTATGACTAGAATACCCTTGTGTGATCCTCATCATAGGTCAGGATTGCCTCCAAGCCCATAACATGAGTTTATTATGCCCTCTCCGACCCTCAGCTCATGACTGGAATGCTCCTGATGACCGAGCGACACTACTGTCGTCACTTCAGTTGCCCAACACTCCGGCCATGCAGATATCCACTTTCCTTCGCCGCTCGAAGGTCCTAATCGTTGCTCCTCTCATCAACGAAAAACATAACGATACAAAAACTACTACTACACATGAATCCCAATCCATAAACCCACTTCAACTCTTCCTGCTACCATATGATGTTTCTTAAGCGAAGTCAAAACCTCCTTGGTCCTAATTGTCTACCCACCACCTAAACATCGGACACCTCACCGATTACTGAACCAAAAGACACACACAAACAGCAGTCCCACACATCTCCCGAAAAGAAACCGACTGGCTGGACTTGCTTCCACGCCCTGCCATAAATTTCTGCCAACATAATGAACGTTACATGACCCACGTCGGCCTCACATCCTACGTAGCCTTTAGTGACCCATCTTCTTTGTACTTCAGACACGCTATAGCTCTTTCACAAATGAAACCAACCCACGACACATAAAAATAACTCAAACCATCATCAACATACCTACCACTATCGGCCAACCAATACGACACTCATATCTAACCCATATCTCCCTCTTCAGGTTGGAATACCAACATGTCTAATCAATTCAACTATCGAGTTTAAATTCTTAGGGTTTGTTGGCCTACCGCCTCAACCCTACCGCTCCCCTTGAACCTCCGTGCCTACGACTTTCAATCGGCCCGCACCGGGTATCTTGGCCTACCACATAAAACAGGACCACCTCAACCCTATCCAAATGTCATATACGATCATGAGAAAGATCTAACCCAGTTCCCATAACCTGAATGACAGGATATTCTAATCCCAAACCTTCCTAAGGTTGACGAATACCCAATCGGATTTACTTCCCAGTCCTCAACTGGAGTATTACCCAATCCAAGAAGATTAATCCTTTGAGGCACTGTGAACTAATAAAATCACTAAGATCCTATGTACTCCATCTGATCTCTAATAAAAACTTCCGATCAAACCCAATAATACACCGGAGTCCTCAGCATACTCTAACAACATGTTCAATACCTGGGGACAGACCTGCTGATTGTTATAGCATAGCAGCATACTCAATACCCGCACATAGATCTACAAGCACATACAGAGTGTTGAGTATGATTGAACCGCCTCACCAGGCCTTCGGTCTATCTGGACCACTCTCAGAACCTTCAACATGTCTGGACCGTCCCTCTCGGCCTTCAGCTTGTCTGGATTGTTCTAAATTTTTGAGTATCTCCCTGGACCACTCCTCCTGGTGACCCTTCCCATGCAAAATGTTCTCACCCACTTGGGGTTCCGAACTCTTGATCCATTTTGTGGAATCAAACTCCGGCCTAACCCTACTCCTCATGTCGATTGTCCACCCTTTCGGAAATATGTAGTCTGTCCCCTGACCCACGTGTTTACCACATACGCTGAATAACCCGCACACCCGTGCTGAATGCACTGTCGAGCCCTGGCAGCAAACAAAACCCTTAATCTATTAATCCAAAAACCCTCAGAGTCGAGCACATCCTCAATCGAATACTCGAACTGAGCTCAATTCCTGACTAAAAATCCAACCTGGTTCCGCAACTTCTAATATCAAGCACCAAGAAGACGTGTTTCTTATGATGGGAAGTTTGTCGAACTCCCAATCAACACAACCCTCAAACCAAGTAGCCACTAGGGCCTCCATTCTCCCGTCGGGTTGTGAAACTTATCCCCGTTTCAAAACCTCTCCTACTCTGCATCCCGGGGTAACTCTCCCCCACTTAGATTCGACCAAGCCTTCATAATACATGAAGATTGGAGGATTCCCAATCCTTCTCGCTTCCCAACGATCGACCCAATGACAACTAACTCTTTTCCGCTAGTGCTCCATCACTAGCCAATCCCAGTTGATCACACACTTCTTAAGAACCATATGAACACTTCTTGAACCCCAATGAACCGACAGTCACTAATGCTTGGATAACCTCACACTCATGTTCTGAAGACCACAAGATAGATGCTCCAACTAATACCTTGGCAACGAGTTACTTCTCTTGGCGCTTTAGTTTGTCAATCATTAACGGTTGCTAACCACTGAATCCTAACAATGCCGAATAACCCTTCTATGGGAACCTATCCGCAGACCTCCCACATAATATCACTTTTCCAAAGGTGTTCCAAACAAGCTTCCCGCTCCCAGGATCTAGAAATCATTCTCTTTAGGGTTCGCACCTTGACTCACTTACCAACTCAAATGCTCACAGCTGAACTGCAGCAGCTGAAACAACCTCTGCCCTAAATCGAGCTACAAACTACTCCCAAGACATAGTCTACAATCCCAAAATTGCAATAGATCGTACAATCAATCCTTACCGTCCGATACAAGAGATCCAAGGCAAACCAGACCTCACAAATACTTATGCGACGTCGACCGACCTGCGCTCACCGACGTTGAAATAATGTTGCCTATTCCTGCAACCAATTGACCCTGAGCTACAATACAACCTGATCCTAGGGTCACAAGTCTGCTCACTCCTTCGAGCTCGAAAAACTGAGAGGACACAATCCTTACTCTACAAAACGACAATCCAATCCCTTAATAAACCATTCCCCTTCCAGCTGCAAAACCCCAGTTGAACATAATCATCACTCCCTTCCGGAGTTCCCGCGACTCACATTCTGGCCTCGAGAATCCACGAGCCTCAAATCTAGAAACCCACATGCTAGCCTATCCTGCTCAACCCACAGGAATATAACGAGTACAAATCATCTTTCTGATCCTAAATAACTACAACCCTCCGCTCATTAGAATATGTACCGGTGACAAGTCCCGGTACCGAAAAGCTCGACCAGCTCTTCTCCCTGCCGTTGTTACAGCTGCGGAAGCTATTACGGCAGCCATCTCAGCAATGGTTGCATGACGCTCGACAAAATACTCAACCATGGCGGTCTTGAAAGACCCAATCATCTCCGGAATTTATCCCCGACCGATCTCGATCACCTCCTCCCGGATGATCTCCCTGACATGATCCTCTCACAATACTGGACTATCCTGGCTGCTAGTTCTCAATCCTGATCCGATTCCGGTCTCAAAATGTCTCGAATAATCCATATCGTAACTGGGAACCAACTTCCAACTAAACCCCAGGGGTTGTGACTTCCTTGCTACGCGTATGGGTCATGTGCTTTCAATAGTATGGCCCCATACTACCTTCCACACCTACCCATATTTATCTCAAGTATCACCACAACACCCTAATTATATACATAGATATAGCGAGCGCTTAATCCTCACTCCTAGAGGAAAGCTAAATATCTCATAACTGACGTACCGGTCCCACACAATCCACTCATCCATGAAACTTCCACCAACCCTGCAGCACTAGTGTATGCTAGACATACATAACGCTGGACCTTATAGACTTTCGAATATCAAACCCTAACTTAAGCCCCCCAATCGTACAAGAAGATAACATAAGGCCAAATCAAACATTCTCAGGTTATAAGATCTTAGTTATGTATAACCGTGATGTATACACTAAATAACTACAGTAATGATGTCAATCTTATATAAAGGAAACCCTAGGCTAGCAGACATCATGTAATCAGGCAATTCTATCCTGTAATTTCTGAAGATCCCTAACCTAGTACTAGCATGATGTTCTAACATATCACAATATCAAATAACCGAATGGTATTTTGGGGTCTACTTACTGGCTCCGGCTGATCGTACACTTGGCATCCTCTTTTAATTATTTTGAAAATAATTTAAAATCATTATGAAAATATTTCCTTGATTTGAGACTGGATTCACATGAGTGCTCCTCCAATTCACTTAAACCAAGACTCGGATACCAACTTGTAACACCTATAAAATTCGAGCCAATTTAAAACTTTTTAAATCATTGAAACCGTTCAATTATTACAATTTGTTTTCAAAATGGTTTATACATCAGAGTTCCCAAAAATCATAATCATCAATCGAGGAAGTGTACGGTCATGCCTTTGCCTTCCCACGGCCATCCGCTGAACCCGAAACAATAAACTGAAACTGTAAGCCCGAAATCTTAGTGAGTTACCCCCTCCAAAAAAATACCAACCTCATATAACCATAATCATATCATATCAACAAATATGGAAAAACATGCATAGTGAGCCTTTAGCTTGACTGGACCGCCTCGCAGGGCCTGCAACTTATCTGGACCGCTCCCGAGCCTTCGGCATGACTAGACCGCCTCGTAGGGCCTACAGCCTTTCTGGACCGCTCGCCGGGTATGTTGGCCTACAACACAAAGTAGGACCGCCTCAACCCAACCCCCAACCAAACAAACACGTGCACATAAATATCATACGCTGGATCAAATCATATAACAATCAAACTGATCTAACAGATCACTAATCATAGCAACATTCCAATAACCGGGATACATACCTAACTGGTCACTAACATAGCATCATCCTATAACCAGGGCACTGACCTAACCAGGTCACTAAGCATAAGCCTATCACCATCCTAACTACCAGGATGTAATCAATAAACATATCATACCATAATCCAGATACAAATACATAAAGGGTCGGCCTTGGTGCCTTATACCCTGTTGATATAGTGAGGATAACTCACCTCACAACTGACGCGCTGAAGTGATAAGCTCCACTCTCGGATCACTGTCACAACACCACCACCTATATTCACCATAAGACCATATCCATAAATTTCCAATTTCTCAAAATGCCCCTATAAGTCAACTAGTCAACCCTTGGTCAAAGCCCAAGTCAATGGTCAAGGTCAATTGTCCATGTTGACCTCAGCTTGTCGAGTACAACTATCCACTCGTCGAGTTCCTTGAATAACTCTTCAACTCGCCGAGTCACTTGAGTGACTCGTCGAGTTCCTAATGTTTGCGGCCAAAAACTCCTTGGCCAACTCGTCAAGTTTCCGTTACAACCTACCAAGTTCATGCGTGCTAACAACTGGGAAAAACCTAACTGACACGCCGAGTCACCCCACTGACTCGTCGAGCCCACGACAACCTTCATCGGACTCGCCGAGTCCCTTCGGTCCATTTTCCATTCAGATGCTTTTTAAGCCATCTTAAGGTTCCATATTGTAGATCCAGCTTCCCAAGGCATGTTTATCACGTAAAGTTGCAAAATTTACGTGCATGCAAGGCTCTAAATTCTTATAATGACAAAACCAAGCTTGTAATGGAGTTTTACACTTAAGGAGGGGTTCATACTTGCCAAAGCTGATAACTTTATGGACTTAGAGACCAAAGAGAGTTCAGATATGAAGCTACAACTTCATATATGAGCTCATACCCAAGAATAACTTCATAACATGCTAGAAAAACCCAAATCTTTAATCAAACGAGATCTAGAATGAAATGAGGTCAAGGTAACGACCTGATACCTTCTAAAATATGCCAACTGAGGTAGATATATCAGATCCCCACATGTTCCTTGCTTCTAGCCACTTGCTCTCCAAGCTCTCCTTACAAGGATCCTCCTTCCAAAGCTTAAAACAAACAAGAATGATGCACACACACATATTAGGTTTTATGGACTATCAAGAGGCTGTAAGGGGATGTTGAGGAGGCCAATGATCCTTTAAATAGGGTGCAAAACCCTGAAAATTAGGGTTTCATCCTCCAACTCCTTAGTCGTCGAGTCCCTTCTTGGACTCGGCGAGTAGGTCACTTAAACACGTGGTACAACCCGTTGCTACTCGACTAGTCAGACAACCAACTTGTCGAGTAGACCTTGAAATCATGTGAATTTATAACCTTAAACTGATACTCGAGAATCAAGGCGTTACATTATTCTTGAGTTTTAAACTATAAAGAGTAAAATACGATGTCTATGTGGAATGCTAGCTTTAACCCGTAATCCGATAAACTTGTCATGTGGGCTTGTATATCATATGTAATATCCTATTTTTAAGTCTATACAATATTATTTTAAATTAAATAAATAACATAGATAAAAATTAAAACTAAATAATAAGCATAATAAATAATGTTATACTTAGGCTAAGTGTAAATGAGTCGAGTTGCTTGTGAGCTACTCATAATCGACTTGTAAAAAACTTGATTCGAGCTCGAGTTAAACATGCTTGAGCTGAGCTCAAACTTACTTTCATACTCATTTAATAAACAATCTCGAGCCCGAGTATTATCTACCAAACTCAATTATGATTGTGAGAATAAACGAGCATATGCATATTTATATAATATAATTTTTTTCACCTTTTTTATGTATTAATTAACATTAAATAGTTAGGGAAATGACACAAATGTCCCACGAACTTTCTAGGATTGGTTCTTTTAGTCCTTAAACTATTTTCATGGCTTACATAAACAAAACTTTGGGTCCATCAATCTCATATTCATCATCTTCCTCTGTGTAAGATAAGAACTGATTCTAATGAAAAGAATTAAAACCCTTTGATTGCAACTTTAAGTTAAACCAACTCCATTTTCTTTTTTATACTTTTGTCCCGTCGTTTTTTAAAAACCCACGGCCGATTTTTAAAAACAAAATTAAAAATTAACCACCATAAAAGGAGTGTATTTTTTGTTGATTTTTCGGGATTATAACTAATTTTAGTCCTCAGATTCAGTACCAACCAATCAACTAAACATGACAACAATGGAGATGGATCAAGAACAAAATCACGATGTAGAAGATGATCCTTTCCTTTGATTTGTTGATGACTCGACATCTGTATTATCCCCAATGGATGACGAAGATGTAGTTGATGAAGAATTTAGTAGACCTGCTTGGAGCTGGGTTGTTGGTTGGAATCTCAAAACCTATAAATCTTATTCAAGAAGAGTCAGACATGCCATTCTACTCTCTGAACTATCGCAGGTTCTCTGGAACAATTTTTTTGGAGTTTTGGTTTAATTTTGGTTTCTAGTTGGATTCTAGATATGTTTTCAGTTCACATTATTGAAGAAACTATAAATTTGAACCATCGTTTTCAACTGAAAGAAAAGCACATTCCTTTGACGAACAAACCACTATTGTCTAAAAAATGGGTGTATTTGGATGTGCATTTCCATGGTTTTGAATGTGATTATCTGGTTATGAAAGTAATCATCATAATCTACCAATCATTCAACAAAATGTTTTTGGGTAGTTTAAAGTTTAAGATGTTTTCAAATAGAGGTTTGCTTTATTTCTTTTTCATCACATGTGCTTGTTTCACATGTGGTTGTAATTCAATATTTTTGGAGTGGGAAAGGAGATGTGCAACAGATTCAGAAACAGGAAAAAAAGGAGATGTGCAATAGCATGAGGAGTTCAAGTGCCTGAAGAGCGTATTTACCAAAACAAATAGCATTACCTCGATAAGATATTCCCTTCATTCTCTCGATGGATTTAAATGGAGATGTAGCAACCCAAAAACAGTGATAAAATTTTCCATTTTTTAAAAACTAATAGTTTCATTCACCAAATATCTCCAAGCCAATCACAAAATACAATATCAATACATCAGAGTACAAATATCTAAAAAGCGTTGAAATCATGAGGGGAAAATGTTGTGTCATCACGTCATGCCCTTCCCTTTCGTACTAGAAGTACCAAACAATAAACAAAATTGTAAGTACAAGGCTTAGTGAATTCCCCAAAGTACCACATACCAAACATACAACTGGGCCTTGCCCCAGGCTATATTCCAACCCAATACACAAATATGGGCCCAACCTTGGGGTTTCTTCCAACCCATCATATAATCATGGGCCTCACACTGGGGCCCAACCCTGGGGTCTATTTCAACTCAATCATATAATAATGGGACCAACCCTAGGTTCTATTTCAGCCCAATTATTCAAAATGTATAAGTCATATAACAACTAACACTCTACATAAATAATCTGGTGGGCCGGCATTGGTGTCTTTGACCCACAAGCATAGTGATAAGACTCACATCTAACTGAAGATGACTGAATCATACACTCGAGCTGCTGCTAACACGATTCTTCACACTAATCAATACCCAAAGACAATCCTAATTAATATTTGGGGTTTTTACCCATAATTAATGGCCCAAAACCTAATTACTCTTATCAAAGGAAAAAGACCATTTTGCCCTTCCCATGCATGACCCAAAAAGCAAGGCCCAAAACCCCTAACAACCCAAGGCCTAAAATGGCCCAAGTGGGTTTTATGTGTGTACGCCTTGCGTACTGCCCTTACGTCCAACGTACACCTTCGAATCGGAGAGCCTAGGGGGCTACAACCTAATACACCCGACATACTCAGGGTTACACTTAGTGTAGCTTTCAGGCGTCCATATCCTCTATTAAGGTCTTAATAACTTAAGACTTAACGTCCAAACTTCATATCTAAATCTATTGAAAGTATAAAGTTATAAATTTGTAACCTTTATGCCTTTGCATGGCAAAAGGAAGCTCAAAACCAAAACCCTAACTTATATTACCATCTAAAACTCCATAACCTTTGCATGGAAGGAAACCAATGACCAACCTTGCATTTTTATGACACTAAACACTCTAAAATGCTTGAAAGGATAACTCAAATGGTATGGAGTAGACAATACTTTTGAGACCCGAGTTTTCAGACTAAAATGTCATTACTTGCAACCTAACAATATTTAGCAAGGCAGTCATCAAGATTTGAACTTTATACCTACTGAAGATGCATAAAGATGAGCAGTTGTTGGATCCAAGAACTTGAGTGCAACACCACAACTCCAAAGGTCTTCCTTCACCACCAAGAGCACTAAAATTCCACAAAAGCCTTCAAATTTCAAACACATGAATTAGGGTTTCAAAATAGGAGGTAAAAGAGATGGAGACTGGAGGTAAAGAAGGGTTTGAGGCCATAAAGTCCTTTAAATAAGGACCAAATCTTAAAAATTAGGGTTTGAACCCCACACGAGTACGCCCTGCGTACCTCCACGTACGCCCAACGTACGATCCATAATCTACAACCAACTTAAATGAGCTACGTGCAGGGGTGGGGGAAAGGGGAGGGTGGGGGATGGGGCGTTGCTCCAACTTACACCATGCGTAGGCAAGGGTGGCAAATCAGTCCATCGTGTCGTGTTTTTGTCTGACACGACACGACACGATGTCAGATTTATTTTTTAACTAACACGAAAACGAATCGATTAAAAAACGATAAACACGACATGACACAACAAAGATAACATGGAATAACAATTAATGTATTTAATTAATATTTACTCATACATAACATAGAAAACACGACAAACAAATGTTAAATCGTGTCAGTTTCGTGTCAAATTTTGAACACAAACACGACACAACACGACGTCGTGTTTTTTTATAGAATTCGGATTTCAGTTTCGTCTCAATTTCGTTTCGTGTCTTGTATTTTTGTCGTGTCGTGTCATCAATTGTCATCCCTATGCGTAGGGACTGGAAATGCCAATATTTTGGGGTTTAAGCTATAAATTGAAATGTACCTGATACTAAAATCATTAACAATAATAATAGTTAAAAATAAAATAACCTTAAATGTGAAATATTGTTATATTAATGGTAGATTATTTGAATTGTCAATACAAATACTCCAAATGTTAATTTTAATATTATGTTAAATCCAAAATATAAATCAAAATATCAAATAATAATAAATGTATTCAAATTTTATTTTTTTAAACAATTAAAACATTTAAATGCTTTAAATATAAAACTAAATCAACATGTCGAATTAACTAAAAATTCAAAGACAATTTTTTATAATAATTGAAAAAATTTCAAATAAATGATTTTTAAATCAAAACTGCTAACAATAATAAATTAATAATAGTTAAAAATAATATAACCTTATAAATTATATTATCGTTGCCTTACAAAAAAAAAGTGTCATTAAATCAAGAATTATATCTAGTTTTATTCACATGTTAGTTGTGAGTAACGACCATTAAATAATATGATTTTAATAAATGTTATAACAAAGTTCAAAATCATTACAAATTTACAAAACAATTTATTATAAAAATTTATTACTTTCATGATTAATATTAATAACATAATTATATAATTTTAAATTTTAACCATATAATTTTACCGTATGATATGTTAGTAGTCAATCAATAAAAATACTCCGTAAGTAATATACTATTTAGATGATTTATTTAAGGCTAACTCTATTCGTATCTTCGATTATTTTTTGTGTTCTCATGTGAATGTTTGAGTTTGTATGTACCTCATAAATATAAATATATTAAGATAATTATAAATTTTGAAAACCAAGACGCAGACGTAGTCAAACTGTGGAAACTGTACAAGGGTCCCGGTACTTGGAACTGGCCAAGGGCCCAAGAGATATAGGCGACTTGGCCCAGTCCATAGAAGTTAGAGCCCAGACTCCTTTAATTTGATTTACGCTTTTAGCCCTTTTAGAGAAATAAAAAGAATAATCTTTGTTTACTTTGACTTCTTCTTCAACAAATGTTCATAAGATGTTTGGGTTCAATCTTATATTATTACTTAACTTTATATAATTACATCAATATTTTTAGAGATCTATGGTTTAATATTTTAGTCATCAAGTTTATGTAATGCTTGGAAATCATATTTTAACCTAAAATACATAACGTTATAGTGGAGTTATTTTTTGAAATTACTAAAATAATTGTGCAATATTAAAATCAATGTACGAGTATGTGAGAGACGGGTTTTATGATTATTATACAAGATTAT